>NW_026735681.1:0-107583 GCF_949786415.1 Peromyscus eremicus
AAACAAACGCTAGCTCGCCTGACAAGAAACACACTCTGCTTTTGAGAAAAGAGCACTCTTCTACTCTACTGTGTTTCCTATGGGGTCCGAACAGTGAGCTTGCTCAGAACAAAAGAACTGTGCTTGCTACACACACGGGCCATATCTAGTTCAACTCTGCTTAGGAAACTGACAAAAACAGTAGCTCCGCCTCAGTCCAATACACTGTACTTGCTGGGAACAGACGCGAGTGCTATTTGCACTGTGTATGGCAATGGGAGCACAATAGTGACTCTTCTTACCAGAAAACAACTCTTGCTCGTAGGACAAGAAACTGCATGTGATTCAACTCCATTTAGGACTGGGAAACAAACGCTAGCTCGCCTTAAAAGAAACACACTCTGCTTTTGAGAAAAGAGCACTCTTCTACTCTAATGTGTTTCCTATAGGGCCAGAACAATGAGCTTGCTCAGAACAAAAGAAATGTGCTTCCTATACACACGGCAATATGTAGTTCAATTTTGCTTAGGAAACTGACAAGAACAGTAGATCCTCTTCATTCCAATACACTGTACATGCTGGGAACAGACGCCAGTGCTATTTGCCTTGTGTATGACAATGGCAGCGCAATAGTGACTCTTCTTACCAGAAAACAACTTTAGCTCGTAGGACCAGAAACTGCATGTGATTCAACTCCATTTAGGACGGGAAACAAACGCTAGCTCGCCTTACAAGAAACACACTCTGCTTTGGAGAAAAGAGCACTCTTCTACTCTACTGTGTTTCCTATAGGGCCAGAATAGTGAGCTTGCTCAGAACAAAAGAACTGTGCTTCCTACCCACAGTGGCCATATCTAGTTCAACTCTGCTTAGGAAACTGACAAGAACAGTAGCTCATCTTCATTCCAATACACTGTACTTGCTGCGAACACATGCCAGTGCTATTTGCACTATGCATGGCAATGGGAGCGCAAAAGTTACTTTACTTACCAGAAAACAATTCTAGCTCGTAGGACCAAAAACTGCATGTGATTCCACTCCATTTAGGACTGTGATACAAACGCTACCTACCCTTACAAGAAACACACTCTGCTTTTGAGAAAAGAGCACTCTTCTTCTCTACAGTGTTTCCTTTGGGGTCCTAACAGTGTGCTTGCTCAGAAAAAAAGAACTGTGCTTCCTACACACACGGGCTATATCTAGTTCAACTCTGCTTAGGAAACTGACAAGAAGAGTAGCTCATCTTCAGTCCCATACACTGCACCTGCTGGGAACAGACACCAGTGCTATTCGCCCTTTGTATGACAATGGGAGTGCAATAGTGAATCTTCTTACCAGAAAACATCTCTTGCTCCTAGGACCAGAAACTGCATGGGATTCAACTCCATTTCAGACTGGGAAACAAACACTTGCTCTTCTTACAAGAAACACACTCTGTTTTTGAGAAAATAGCACTCTTCTACTCTACTGTGTTTCCTATGGTGTCCGAACAGTGAGCTTTCTCAGAACAAAAGAACTATGCTTCCTACACACACTGCCATATCTAGTTCAATTCTGCTTAGGAAACTGACAAGAACAGTAGCTCTGCTTCAGTCCAATACACTGTACTTGCGGTAAACAGACGCCAGTGCTATTTGACCTGTGTATGACAATGGGAGCGCAATAGTGACACTTCTTACCAGAAAACAACTCTTGCTCGTAGAACCAGAAACTGCATGTGATTCAGCTCCATTTAGGACTGGGAAAGAAATGCTAGCTCGCCTTACAAGAAACACACTCTGCTTTTGAGAAAAGAGCACTCTTCTACTCTACTGTGTTTCCTTTGGGGTCTGAACAGTGAGCTTGCTCAGAATAAAAGAACTGTGCTTCCTACACACACGGACCATATGAAGTTCAACTCTGCTTAGGAAACTGACAAGAACAGTAGCTCCTATTCAGTCCAATACACTGTACTTGCTGGGAACAGACACGAGTGCTATTTGCACTGTGTATGGCAATAGGAGCACAATAGTGACTCTTCTTATCAGAAAACAACTCTTGCTCATAAGTCCAGAAACTGCATGGGATTCAACTCCATTTAGGACTGGGAAACAAACACTAGCTCGCCTTAAAAGAAACACACTCTGCTTTTGAGAAAAGAGCACTCTTCTACTCTACTGTGTTTCCTATGGGGTCCGAACAGTGAGCTTGCTCAGAACAAAAGAACTGTGCTTCCTACACACAGGGGCCATATCTAGTTCAACTCTGCTTAGCAAACTGACAAGAACAGTAGCTCCGCTTCAGTCCAATACACTGTACTTGCTGGGAACAGACGCGAGTGCTATTTGCACTGTGTATGGAAATGGGAGCGCAATAGTGACTTTCCTTACCAGAAAACACCTCTTGCTCGTAGAACCAGAAACTGCATGGGATTCAACTCCATTTAGGACTGGGAAACAAACACTAGCTCGCCTTACAAGAAACACACTCTGCTTTTGAGAAAAGAGCACTCTTCTACTCTACTGTGTTTCCTACAGGGTCCGAATAGTGAGCTTGCTCAGAACAAAAGAACTGTGCTTCCTACACACACGGGCCATATCTAGTTCAACTCTGCTTATGAAACTGACAAGAACAGTAGCTCCGCTTCAGTCCAATACACTGTACTTGCTGGGAAAAGACGCGAGTGCTATTTGCATTGTGTATGTAAATGGGAGCGCAATAGTCACTTTCCTTACCAGAAAACAACTCTTGGTCGTAGGACAAAAAACTGCATGTGATTCAACTCCATTTAGGACAGGGAAACAAACGCTATCTCGCCTTACAAAAAACACACTATGCTTTTGAGAAAAGAGCACTCTTCTACTCTACTGTGTTTTCTAGGGGGTCTAACAGTGAGCTTGCTCAGAACAAAAGAACTATGCTTCCTACACACACGGGCCATATCTAGTTCATCTCTGCTTAGGAAACTGACAAGAACAGTAGCTCCGCTTCAGTCCAATACACTGTACTTGCTGGGAACAGACGCGAGTGTTATTTGCACTGTGTTTTGAAATGGGAGCACAATAGTGACTTTCCTTACCAGAAAACACCGCTTGCTCGTAGGACAAGAAACTGCATGGGATTCAACTCCTTTTAGGACTAGGAAACAAACGCTAGCTCGCCTTACAAGAAACACACTCTGCTTTTGAGAAAAGAACACTCTTCTACTCGACTGTGTATCCTATGGGGTCCGAACAGTGAGCTTGCTCAGAACAAAAGAACTGGGCTTCCTGCACACACGGGCCATATCTAGTTCAACTCTGCTTAGGAAACTGACAAGAACAGTAGCTCCGCTTCAATCCAATACACTGTACGTGCTGGGAACAGATGCGAGTGCTATTTACACTGTGTATGGCAATAGGAGCACAATAGTGACTCTTCTTATCAGAAAACAACTCTTGCTCATAAGTCCAGAAACTGCATGGGATTCAACTCCATTTAGGACTGGGAAACAAACACTAGCTCGCCTTAAAAGAAACACACTCTGCTTTTGAGAAAAGAGCACTCTTCTACTCTACTGTGTTTCCTATGGGGTCCGAACAGTGAGCTTGCTCAGAACAAAAGAACTGTGCTTCCTACACACAGGGGCCATATCTAGTTCAACTCTGCTTAGCAAACTGACAAGAACAGTAGCTCCGCTTCAGTCCAATACACTGTACTTGCTGGGAACAGACGCGAGTGCTATTTGCACAGTGTATGGAAATGGGAGCGCAATAGTGACTTTCCTTACCAGAAAACACCTCTTGCTCGTAGAACCAGAAACTGCATGGGATTCAACTCCATTTAGGACTGGGAAACAAACACTAGCTCGCCTTACAAGAAACACACTCTGCTTTTGAGAAAAGAGCACTCTTCTACTCTACTGTGTTTCCTATGGGGTCCGAATAGTGAGCTTGCTCAGAACAAAAGAACTGTGCTTCCTACACACACGGGCCATATCTAGTTCAACTCTGCTTATGAAACTGACAAGAACAGTAGCTCCGCTTCAGTCCAATACACTGTACTTGCTGGGAACAGACGCGAGTGCTATTTGCATTGTGTATGTAAATGGGAGCACAATAGTCACTTTCCTTACCAGAAAACAACTCTTGGTCGTAGGACAAAAAACTGCATGTGATTCAACTCCATTTAGGACAGGGAAACAAACGCTATCTCGCCTTACAAAAAACACACTCTGCTTTTGAGAAAAGAGCAATCTTCTACTCTACTGTGTTTTCTAGGGGGTCTAACAGTGAGCTTGCTCAGAACAAAAGAACTATGCTTCCTACACACACGGGCCATATCTAGTTCATCTCTGCTTAGGAAACTGACAAGAACAGTAGCTCCGCTTCAGTCCAATACACTGTACTTGCTGGGAACAGACGCGAGTGTTATTTGTACTGTGTTTTGAAATGGAAGCACAATAGTGACTTTCCTTACCAGAAAACACCGCTTGCTCGTAGGACAAGAAACTGCATGGGATTCAACTCCTTTTAGGACTAGGAAACAAACGCTAGCTCGCCTTACAAGAAACACACTCTGCTTTTGAGAAAAGAACACTCTTCTACTCGACTGTGTATCCTATGGGGTCCGAAAAGTGAGCTTGCTCAGAACAAAAGAACTGGGCTTCCTGCACACACGGGCCATATCTAGTTCAACTCTGCTTAGGAAACTGACAAGAACAGTAGCTCCGATTCAATCCAATACACTGTACATGCTGGGAACAGATGCGACTGCTATTTACACTGTGTATGGCAATGGGAGTGCAACAGTGACTTTATTACCAGAAAACAACTCTTGCTCGTAGGACCAGAAACTGCATGTGATTCAGCTCCATTTAGGACTGGGAAACAAATGCTAGCTCGCCTTACAAGAAACACACTCTGCTTTTGAGAAAAGAGCACTCTTCTACTCTACTGTGTTTCCTTTGGGGTCCGAACAGTGATCTTGCTCAGAACAAAAGGACTGTGCTTCCTACACACACGGGCCATATCTAGTTCAACTCTGCTTAGGAAACTGACAAGAACAGTAGCTACGCTTCAGTCCAATACACTGTACTTGCTGGGAACAGACGCGAGTGCTATTTGCGTTGTGTTTGTAAATGGGAGCGCAATAGTGACTTTCCTTACCAGAAAACAACTCTTGGTCGTAGGACAAAAAACTGCATGTAATTCAACTCCATTTAGGACAGGGAAACAAACGCTATCTCGCCTTACAAAAAACCCACTCTGCTTTTGAGAAAAGAGCACTCTTCTACTCTACTGTGTTTCCTAGGGTTCTAACAGTGAGCTTGCTCAGAACAAAAGAACTATGCTTCCTCCACACACGGGCCATATCTAGTTCATCTCTGCTTAGGAAACTGACAAGAACAGTAGCTCCGCTTCAGTCCAATACACTGTACTTGCTGGGAACAGACGCGAGTGTTATTTACACTGTGTTTTGAAATGGGAGCGCAATAGTGACTTTCCTTACCAGAAAACACCTCTTGCTCGTAGGACCAGAAACTGCATGGGATTCAACTCCATTTAGGACTGGGAAACAAACACTAGGTCGCCTTACAAGAAACACACTCTGCTTTTGAGAAAAGAGCACTCTTCTACTCTACTGTGTTTCCTATGGGGTCCGAACAGTGAGCTTGCTCAGAACAAAAGAACTGTGCTTCCTACACACACGGGCCATATCTAGTTAAACTCTGCTTAGGAAACTGACAAGAACAGTAGCTCCGCTTCAGTCCAATACACTGTACTTGCTGGGAACAGATACGAGTGCTATTTGCACTGTGTACGGCAATGGGAGCGCAATAGTGACTTTATTACCAGAAAACAACTCTTGCTCGTAGGACCAAAAACTGCATGTGATTCAACTCCATTTAGGACTGGGAAACAAACGCTAGCTCGCCTTACAAGAAACACACTCTGCTTTTGAGAAAAGAGCACTCTTCTACTCTACTGTGTTTCCTATAGGGCCAGAATAGTGAGCTTGCTCAGAACAAAAGAACTGTGCTTCCTACAAATACAGCCATATCTAGTTCAATTCTGCTTAGGAAACTGATAGAAGAGTAGCTCCTATTCAGTCCAATACACTGTACTTGCTGGGAACAGACGCGAGTGCTATTTGCACTGTGTATGGCAATAGGAGCACAATAGTGACTCTTCTTATCAGAAAACAACTCTTGCTCATAAGACCAAAAACTGCATGTGATTCAACTCCATTTAGGACTGGGAAACAAACGCTAGCTCGCCTTACAAGAAACACACTCTGCTTTTGAGAAAAGAGCACTCTTCTACTCGACTGTGTTTCCTATGGGGTCCGAACATTGAGCATGCAAGGAACAAAAGAACTGTGCTTCCTACACAAACGGGCCATATAGTTCAAATCTGCTTAGGAAACTGACAAGAACGGTAGCTCCTCTGCAGTCCAATACACTGTACTAGCTGGGAACAGACGCGAGTGCTATTTGCACTGTGTATGGCAATAGGAGCACAATAGTGACTCTTCTTATCAGAAAACAACTCTTACTCATAGGACAAGAAACTGCATGGGATTCAACTCCATTTCTGACTGGGAAACAAACACTAGCTCGCCTGATAAGAAACACACTCTGCTTTTGAGAAAAGAGCACGCTTCTACTCTAATGTCTTTTCTATGTGGTCCGAACTGTGAGCTTGCTCAGAACAAAAGAACTGTGCTTCCTACACACACGGGCCATATCTAGTTCAACTCTGCTTAGGAAACTGACAAGAACAGTAGCTCCACTTCAGTCCAATACACTGTACTTGCTGGGAACAGACGCCAGTGCTATTTGCCCTGTGTATGACAATGGGAGCGCAATAGTGACTCTTCTTACCAGAAAACAACTCTTGCTCGTAGGACCAGAAACTGCATGGGATTCAACTCCATTTCTGACTGGAAAACAAACACTAGCTCGCGTTACAAGAAACACAATCTGCTTTTGAGAAAAGAGCACTCTTTTACTCTAATGTGTTTCCTATGGGGTCTGAATAGTGAGCTTGCTCAGAACAAAAGATCTGTGCTTCCTACACACATGAGCAATATCTAGTTCAACTCTGCTTAGGAAACTGACAAGAACAGTAGCTCCTCTTCAGTCCAATACACTGTACTTGTTGGGAACAGACGCGAGGGCTATTTGCACTGAGTATGGAAATGGGAGCGCAATAGTGACTTTCCTTACCAGAAAACAACTCTTGCTCGTAGGACCAGAAACTGCATGTGATTCAACTCCGTTGAGGAGTGGGAAACAAATGCTAGCTCGCCTTACGAGAAACACACTCTGCTTTTGAGAAAAGAGCACTCTTCTACTCTACTGTGTTTCCTATAAGGCCAGAACAGTGAGCTTGCTCAGAACAAAGAAATGTGCTTCCTACAAATACTGCCATATCTAGTTCAATTCTGCTTAGGAAACTGAAAAGAACAGTAGCTCCTGTTCAGTGCAATACACTGTACATTCTGGGAACAGACGCCAGTGCTATTTGCCCTGTGTATGACAATGGGAGCGCAATAGTGACTCTTATTACCAGAAAAAAAATCTTGCTCGTAGGACAAGAAACTGCATGTGATTCAACTCCTTTTAGGACTAGGAAACAAACGCTAGCTCGCCTTATAAGAAACACACTCTGCTTTTGAGAAAAGGGCACTCTTCTACTCGACTGTGTATCCTATGGGGTCCGAACAGTGAGCTTGCTCAGAACAAAAGAACTGGGCTTCCTGCACACACGGGCCATATCTAGTTCAACTCTGCTTAGGAAACTGACAAGAACATTAGCTCCGCTTCAATCCAATACACTGTACGTGTTGGGAACAGATGCGAGTGCTATTTACACTGTGTATGGCAATGGGAGTGCAACAGTGACTTTATTACCAGAAAACAACTCTTGCTCGTAGGACCTAAAACTGCATGGGATTCAACTCCATTTAGGACTGGGAAACAAACGCTAGCTCGCCTTACAAGAAACACACTCTGCTTTTGAGAAAAGAGCACTCTTCTACTCTACTGTGTTTCCTATGGGGTCCGAACAGTGAGCTTGCTCAGAACAAAAGAACTGTGCTTCCTACACACACGGGCCATATCTAGTTCAACTCTGCTTAGGAAACTGACAAGAACAGTAGCTCCACTTCAGTCCAATACACTGTACTTGCTGGGAACAGACGTCAGTGCTATTTGCCCTGTGTATGACAATGGGAGCTCAATAGTGACTCTTCTTACCAGAAAACAACTCTTGCTCGTAGGACCAGAAACTGCATGGGATTCAACTACATTTCTGACTGGAAAACAAACACTAGCTCGCGTTACAAGAAACACACTCTGCTTTTGAGAAAAGAGCACTCTTCTACTCTAATGTGTTTCCTATAGGTCCAGAACAGTGAGCTTGTTCAGAACAAAAGAACTGTGCTTCCTACACACACCGACTATATCTAGTTCAACTTGCTTAGGAAACTGACAAGAACAGTAGCTCCTTTTCAGTCCAATACACTGTACTTGCTGGGAACAGACGTGAGTGCTATTTGCACTGTGTTTAGCAATGGGAGCACAATAGTGACTTTCCTTACCAGAAAACACCTCAAACTCGTAGGACCAATAACTGCATGTGATTCAACTCCATTTAAGACTGGCAAACAAACACTAGCTCGCCTTACAAGAAACACACTTTGCTTTTGAGAAAAGATCACTCTTCTACTCCACTGTGTTTCCTATAGGGCCAGAACAGTGAGCTTGATCAGAACAAAAGAAATGTGCTTCCTATACACACGGCAATATCTAGTTCAATTTTGCTTAGGAAACTGACAAGAACAGTAGATCCTCTTCATTCCAATACACTGTACATGCTGGGAACAGACGCCAGTGCTATTTGCCTTGTGTATGACACTGGCAGCGCAATAGTGACTCTTCTTACCAGAAAACAACTTTAGCTCGTAGGACCAGAAACTGCATGTGATTCAACTCCATTTAGGACGGGAAACAAACGCTAGCTCGCCTTACAAGAAACACACTCTGCTTTGGAGAAAAGAGCACTCTTCTACTCTACTGTGTTTCCTATAGGGCCAGAATAGTGAGCTTGCTCAGAACAAAAGAACTGTGCTTCCTACCCACAGTGGCCTTATCTAGTTCAACTCTGCTTAGGAAACTGACAAGAACAGTAGCTCATCTTCAGTCCAATACACTGTACTTGCTGCGAACACATGCCAGTGCTATTTGCACTATGCATGGCAATGGGAGCGCAAAAGTTACTTTACTTACCAGAAAGCAATTCTAGCTCGTAGGACCAAAAACTGCATGTGATTCCACTCCATTTAGGATTGTGATACAAACGCTACCTACACTTACAAGAAACACACTCTGCTTTTGAGAAAAGAGCACTCTTCTACTCTACAGTGTTTCCTTTGGGGTCCTAACAGTGTGCTTGCTCAGAAAAAAAGAACTGTGCTTCCTACACACACGGGCTATATCTAGTTCAACTCTGCTTAGGAAACTGACAAGAACAGTAGCTCATCTTCAGTCCCATACACTGCACCTGCTGGGAACAGACACCAGTGCTATTCGCCCTTTGTATGACAATGGGAGTGCAATAGTGAATCTTCTTACCAGAAAACATCTCTTGCTCCTTGGACCAGAAACTGCATGGGATTCAACTCCATTTCAGACTGGGAAACAAACACTTGCTCTTCTTACAAGAAACACACTCTGCTTTTGAGAAAAGAGCACTCTTCTACTCTACTGTGTTTCCTATGGGGTCCGAACAGTGAGCTTTCTCAGAACAAAAGAACTGTGCTTCCTACACACACGGCCATATCTAGTTCAATTCTGCTTAGGAAACTGACAAGAACAGTAGCTCCTGTTCAGTCCAATACACTGTACTTGCGGTAAACAGACGCCAGTGCTATTTGACCTGTGTATGACAATGGGAGAGCAATAGTGACTCTCCTTACCAGAAAACAACTCTTGCTCGTAGGACCAGAAACTGCATGTGATTCAGCTCCATTTAGGACTGGGAAAGAAATGCTAGCTCGCCTTACAAGAAACACACTCTGCTTTTGAGAAAAGAGCACTCTTCTACTCTACTGTGTTTCCTTTGGGGTCCGAACAGTGAGCTTGCTCAGAACAAAAGAACTGTGCTTCCTACACACACGGACCATATGAAGTTCAACTCTGCTTAGGAAACTGACAAGAACAGTAGCTCCTATTCAGTCCAATACACTGTACTTGCTGGGAACAAACGCGAGTGCTATTTGCACTGTGTATGGCAATAGGAGCACAATAGTGACTCTTCTTATCAGAAAACAACTCTTGCTCATAAGACCAGAAACTGCATGGGATTCAACTCCATTTAGGACTGGGAAACAAACACTAGCTCGCCTTAAAAGAAACACACTCTGCTTTTGAGAAAAGAGCACTCTTCTACTCTACTGTGTTTCCTATGGGGTCCGAACAGTGAGCTTGCTCAGAACAAAAGAACTGTGCTTCCTACACTCAGGGGCCATATCTAGTTCAACTCTGCTTAGCAAACTGACAAGAACAGTAGCTACGCTTCAGTCCAATACACTGTACTTGCTGGGAACAGACGCGAGTGCTATTTGCATTGTGTATGTAAATGGGAGCACAATAGTGACTTTCCTTACCAGAAAACAACTCTTGGTCGTAGGACAAAAAACTGCATGTGATTCAACTCCATTTACGACAGGGAAACAAATGCTATCTCGCCTTACAAAAAACACACTCTGCTTTTGAGAAAAGAGCACTCTTCTACTCTACTGTGTTTCCTAGGGGGTCTAACAGTGAGCTTGCTCAGAACAAAAGAACTGTGCTTCCTACACACAAGGGCCATATCTAGTTCATCTCTGCTTAGGAAACTGACAAGAACATTAGCTCTGCTTCAGTCCAATACACTGTACTTGCTGGGAACAGACGCGAGTGCTATTTGCACTGTGTATGAAAATGGGAGCGCAATAGTGACTTTCCTTACAAGAAAACACCTCTTGCTCGTAGAACCAGAAACTGCATGGGATTCAACTCCATTTAGGACTGGGAAACAAACACTAGCTCGCCTTACAAGAAACACACTCTGCTTTTGAGAAAAGAGCACTCTTCTACTCTACTGTGTTTCCTATGGGGTCCGAATAGTGAGCTTGCTCAGAACAAAAGAACTGTGCTTCCTACACACACGGGCCATATCTAGTTCAACTCTGCTTATGAAACTGACAAGAAGAGTACCTCCTATTCAGTCCAATACACTGTACTTGCTGGGAACAGAAGCGAGTGCTATTTGCATTGTGTATGTAAATGGGAGCACAATAGTGACTTTCCTTACCAGAAAACAACTCTTGGTCGTAGGACAAAAAACTGCATGTGATTCAACTCCATTTAGGACAGGGAAACAAATGCTATCTCGCTTACAAAAAACACACTCTGCTTTTGAGAAAAGAGCACTCTTCTACTCTACTGTGTTTCCTAGGGGGTCTAACAGTGAGCTTGCTCAGAACAAAAGAAATATGCTTCCTGCACACACGGGCCATATCTAGTTCATCTCTGCTTAGGAAACTGACAAGAACAGTAGCTCCGCTTCAGTCCAATACACTGTGCTTGCTGGGAACAGACGCAAGTGTTATTTGCACTGTGTTTTGAAATGGGAGCGCAATAGTGACTTTCCTTACCAGAAAACACCTCTTGCTCGTAGGACCAGAAACTGCATGGGATTCAACTCCATTTAGGACTGGGAAACAAACACTAGCTCGCCTTACAAGAAACACACTCTGCTTTTGAGAAAAGAGCACTCTTCTACTCTACTGTGTTTCCTATGGGGTCCGAACAGTGAGCTTGCTCAGAACAAAAGAACTGTGCTTCCTACACACACGGGCCATATCTAGTTCAACTCTGCTTAGGAAACTGACAAGAACAGTAGCTCTGCTTCAGTCCAATACACTGTACTTGCTGGGAACAGACGCCAGTGCTATTTGCCCTGTGTATGACAATGGGAGCGCAATAGTGACTCTTATTACCAGAAAAAAAATCTTGCTCGTAGGACAAGAAACTGCATGTGATTCAACTCCTTTTAGGACTAGGAAACAAACGCTAGCTCACGTAACAAGAAACACACTCTGCTTTTGAGAAAAGAGCACTCTTCTACTCGACTGTGTATCCTGTGGGGTCCGAACAGTGAGCTTGCTCAGAACAAAAGAACTGGGCTTCCTGCACACACGGGCCATATCTAGTTCAACTCTGCTTAGGAAACTGACAAGAACAGTAGCTCCGCTTCAATCCAATACACTGTACGTGCTGGGAACAGATGCGAGTGCTATTTACACTGTGTATGGCAATGGGAGTGCAACAGTGACTTTATTTCCAGAAAACAACTCTTGCTCGTAGGACCTAAAACTGCATGGGATTCAACTCCATTTAGGACTGGGAAACAAACGCTAGCTCGCCTTACAAGAAACACACTCTGCTTTTGAGAAAAGAGCACTCTTCTACTCTACTGTGTTTCCTATGGGGTCCGAACAGTGAGCTTGCTCAGAACAAAAGAACTGTGCTTCCTACACACACGGGCCATATCTAGTTCAACTCTGCTTAGAAAACTGACAAGAACAGTAGCTCCTCTTCAGTCCAATACACTGTACTTGCTGGGAACAGACGGGAGTGCTATTTGTACTGTGTATGGCAATGGGAGCACAATAGTGACTTTCCTTACCAGAAAACAACTCTTGCTCGTAGGACCAGATACTGCATGTGATTCAGCTCCATTTAGGACTGGGAAACAAATGCTAGCTCACCTTACAAGAAACACACTCTGCTTTTGAGAAAAGAGCACTCTTCTACTCTACTGTGTTTCCTTTGGGGTCCGAACAGTGATCTTGCTCAGAACAAAAGGACTGTGCTTCCTACACACACGGGCCATATCTAGTTCAACTCTGCTTAGGAAACTGACAAGAACAGTAGCTATGCATCAGTCCAATACACTGTACTTGCTGGGAACAGACGCGAGAGCTATTTGCATTGTGTTTGTAAATGGGATCGCAATAGTGACTTTCCTTACCAGAAAACAACTCTTGGTCGTAGGACAAAAAACTGCATGTAATTCAACTCCATTTAGGACAGGGAAACAAACGCTATCTCGCCTTACAAAAAACACACTCTGCTTTTGAGAAAAGAGCACTCTTCTACTCTACTGTGTTTCCTAGGGTGTCTAACAGTGAGCTTGCTCAGAACAAAAGAACTATGCTTCCTACACACACGGGCCATATCTAGTTCATCTATGCTTAGGAAACTGACAAGAACAGTAGCTCCGCTTCAGTCCAATACACTGTACTTGCTGGGAACAGACGCGAGTGTTATTTGCACTGTGTTTGAAATGGGAGCGCAATAGTGACTTTCCTTACCAGAAAACACCTCTTGCTCGTAGGACCAGAAACTGCATGGGATTCAACTCCATTTAGGACTGGGAAACAAACACTAGCTCGCCTTACAAGAAACACACTCTGCTTTTGAGAAAAGAGCACTCTTCTACTCTACTGTGTTTCCTAAGGGGTCCGAACAGTGAGCTTGCTCAGAACAAAAGAACTGTGCTTCCTACACACACGGGCCATATCTAGTTCAACTCTGCTTAGGAAACTGACAAGAACAGTAGCTCCGCTTCAGTCCAATACACTGTACTTGCTGGGAACAGATACGAGTGCTATTTGCACTGTGTACGGCAATGGGAGCGCAATAGTGACTTTATTACCAGAAAACAACTCTTGCTCGTAGGACCAAAAACTGCATGTGATTCAACTCCATTTAGGACTGGGAAACAAACGCTAGCTCGCCTTACAAGAAACACACTCTGCTTTTGAGAAAAGAGCACTCTTCTACTCTACTGTGTTTCCTATAGGGCCAGAATAGTGAGCTTGCTCAGAACAAAAGAACTGTGCTTACTACAAATACAGCCATATCTAGTTCAATTCTGCTTAGGAAACTGACAAGAAGAGTAGCTCCTATTCAGTCCAATACACTGTACTTGCTGAGAACAGACGCGAGTGCTATTTGCACTGTGTATGGCAATAGGAGCACAATAGTGACTCTTCTTATCAGAAAACAACTCTTGCTCATAAGACCAAAAACTGCATGTGATTCAACTCCAATTAGGACAGGGAAACAAACGCTAGCTCGCCTTACAAGAAACACACTCTGCTTTTGAGAAAAGAGCACTCTTCTACTCGACTGTGTTTCCTTTGGGGTCCGAACATTGAGCTTGCTCAGAACAAAAGAACTGTGCTTCCTACACACACGGACCATATGAAGTTCAACTCTGCTTAGGAAACTGACAAGAACGGTAGCTCCTCTGCAGTCCAATACACTGTACTAGCTGGGAACAGACGCGAGTGCTATTTGCACTGTGTATGGCAATAGGAGCACAATAGTGACTCTTCATATCAGAAAACAACTCTTACTCATAGGACAAGAAACTGCATGGGATTCAACTCCATTTCTGACTGGGAAACAAACACTAGCTCGCCTGATAAGAAACACACTCTGCTTTTGAGAAAAGAGCACGCTTCTACTCTAATGTCTTTTCTATGTGGTCCGAACTGTGAGCTTGCTCAGAACAAAAGAACTGTGCTTCCTACACACACGGGCCATATCTAGTTCAACTCTGCTTAGGAAACTGACAAGAACAGTAGCTCTGCTTCAGTCCAATACACTGTACTTGCTGGGAACAGACGTCAGTGCTATTTGCCCTGTGTATGACAATGGGAGCACAATATTGACTCTTCTTACCAGAAAACAACTCTTGCTCGTAGGACCAGAAACTGCATGGGATTCAACTCCATTTCTGACTGGAAAACAAACACTAGCTCGCGTTACAAGAAACACAATCTGCTTTTGAGAAAAGAGCACTCTTTTACTCTAATGTGTTTCCTATGGGGTCCGAATAGTGAGCTTGCTCAGAACAAAAGAACTGTGCTTCCTACACACATGGGCCATATCTAGTTCAACTCTGCTTAGGAAACTGACAAGAACAGTAGCTCCTCTTCAGTCCAATACACTGTACTTGTTGGGAACAGACGCGAGTGCTATTTGCACTGAGTATGGAAATGGGAGCGCAATAGTGACTTTCCTTACCAGAAAACAACTCTTGCTCGTAGGACCAGAAACTGCATGTGATTCAACTCCGTTGAGGACTGGGAAACAAATGCTAGCTCGCCTTACGAGAAACACACTCTGCTTTTGAGAAAAGAGCACTCTTCTACTCTACTGTGTTTCCTATAGGGCCAGAACAGTGAGCTTGCTCAGAACAAAGAACTGTGCTTCCTACAAATACTGCCATATCTAGTTCAATTCTGCTTAGGAAACTGAAGAGAACAGTAGCTCCTGTTCAGTGCAATACACTGTACATTCTGGGAACAGACGCCAGTGCTATTTGCCCTGTGTATGACAATGGGAGCGCAATAGTGACTCTTATTACCAGAAAAAAAATCTTGCTCGTAGGACAAGAAACTGCATGTGATTCAACTCCTTTTAGGACTAGGAAACAAACGCTAGCTCACGTAACAAGAAACACACTCTGCTTTTGAGAAAAGAGCACTCTTCTACTCGACTGTGTATCCTATGGGGTCCGAACAGTGAGCTTGCTCAGAACAAAAGAACTGGGCTTCCTGCACACACGGGCCATATCTAGTTCAACTCTGCTTAGGAAACTGACAAGAACAGTAGCTCCGCTTCAATCCAATACACTGTACGTGCTGGGAACAGATGCAAGTGCTATTTACACTGTGTATGGCAATGGGAGTGCAACAGTGACTTTATTACCAGAAAACAACTCTTGCTCGTAGGACCTAAAACTGCATGGGATTCAACTCCATTTAGGACAAGGAAACAAACGCTAGCTCGGCTTACAAGAAACACACTCTGCTTTTGAGAAAAGAGCACTCTTCTACTCTACTGTGTTTCCTACGGGGTCCGAACAGTGAGCTTGCTCAGAACAAAAGAACTGTGCTTCCTACACACACGGGCCATATCTAGTTCAACTCTGCTTAGAAAACTGACAAGTACAGTAGCTCCTCTTCAGTCCAATACACTGTACTTGCTGGGAACAGACGCGAGTGCTATTTGCACTGTGTATGGCAATGGGAGCACAATAGTGACTTTCCTTACCAGAAAACAACTCTTGCTCGTAGGACCAGAAACTGCATGTGATTCAGCTCCATTTAGGACTGGGAAACAAATGCTAGCTCGCCTTACAAGAAACACACTCTGCTTTTGAGAAAAGAGCACTCTTCTACTCTACTGTGTTTCCTTTGGGGTCCGAACAGTGATCTTGCTCAGAACAAAAGGACTGTGCTTCCTACACACACGGGCCATATCTAGTTCAACTCTGCTTAGGAAACTGACAAGAACAGTAGCTACGCTTCAGTCCAATACACTGTACTTGCTGGGAACAGACGCGAGTGCTATTTGCATTGTGTTTGTAAATGGGAGCGCAATAGTGACTTTCCTTACCAGAAAACAACTCTTGGTCATAGGACAAAAAACTGCATGTAATTCAACTCCATTTAGGACAGGGAAACAAACGCTATCTCGCCTTACAAAAAACACACTCTGCTTTTGAGAAAAGAGCACTCTTCTACTCTACTGTGTTTCCTAGGGGGTCTAACAGTGAGCTTGCTCAGAACAAAAGAACTATGCTTCCTACACACACGGGCCATATCTAGTTCATCTATGCTTAGGAAACTGACAAGAACAGTAGCTCCGCTTCAGTCCAATACACTGTACTTGCTGGGAACAGACGCAAGTGTTATTTGCACTGTGTTTTGAAATGGGAGCGCAATAGTGACTTTCCTTACCAGAAAACACCTCTTGCTCGTAGGACCAGAAACTGCATGGGATTCAACTCCATTTAGGACTGGGAAACAAACACTAGCTCGCCTTACAAGAAACACACTCTGCTTTTGAGAAAAGAGCACTCTTCTACTCTACTGTGTTTCCTATGGGGTCCGAACAGTGAGCTTGCTCAGAACAAAAGAACTGTGCTTCCTACACACACGGGCCATATCTAGTTCAACTGTGCTTAGGAAACTGACAAGAACAGTAGCTCCGCTTCAGTCCAATACACTGTACTTGCTGGGAACAGATACGAGTGCTATTTGCACTGTGTATGGCAATGGGAGCGCAATAGTGACTTTATTACCAGAAAACAACTCTTGCTCGTAGGACCAAAAACTGCATGTGATTCAACTCCATTTAGGACTGGGAAACAAACGCTAGTTCGCCTTACAAGAAACACACTCTGCTTTTGAGAAAAGAGCACTCTTCTACTCTACTGTGTTTCCTATAGGGCCAGAATAGTGAGCTTGCTCAGAACAAAAGAACTGTGCTTCCTACAAATACAGCCATATCTAGTTCAATTCTGCTTAGGAAACTGACAAGAAGAGTAGCTCCTATTCAGTCCAATACACTGTACTTGCTGGGAACAGACGCGAGTGCTATTTGCACTGTGTATGGCAATAGGAGCACAATAGTGACTCTTCTTATCAGAAAACAACTCTTGCTCATAAGACCAAAAACTGCATGTGATTCAACTCCATTTAGGACTGGGAAACAAACGCTAGCTCGCCTTACAAGAAACACACTCTGCTTTTGAGAAAAGAGCACGCTTCTACTCTAATGTCTTTTCTATGTGGTCCGAACTGTGAGCTTGCTCAGAACAAAAGAACTGTGCTTCCTACACACACGGGCCATATCTAGTTCAACTCTGCTTAGGAAACTGACAAGAACAGTAGCTCCACTTCAGTCCAATACACTGTACTTGCTGGGAACAGACGCCAGTGCTATTTGCCCTGTGTATGACAATGGGAGCGCAATAGTGTCTCTTCTTACCAGAAAACAACTCTTGCTCTTAGGACCAAAAGCTGCATGGGATTCAACTCCATTTCTGACTGGAAAACAAACACTAGCTCGCGTTACAAGAAACACAATCTGCTTTTGAGAAAAGAGCACTCTTTTACTCTAATGTGTTTCCTATGGGGTCCGAATAGTGAGCTTGCTCAGAACAAAAGAACTGTGCTTCCTACACACATGGGCCATATCTAGTTCAACTCTGCTTAGGAAACTGACAAGAACAGTAGCTCCTCTTCAGTCCAATACACTGTACTTGTTGGGAACAGACGCGAGTGCTATTTGCACTGAGTATGGAAATGGGAGCGCAATAGTGACTTTCCTTACCAGAAAACAACTCTTGCTCGTAGGACCAAAAACTGCATGTGATTCAACTCCGTTGAGGACTGGGAAACAAATGCTAGCTCGCCTTACGAGAAACACACTCTGCTTTTGAGAAAAGAGCACTCTTCTACTCTACTGTGTTTCCTATAGGGCCAGAACAGTGAGCTTGCTCAGAACAAAGAACTGTGCTTCCTACAAATACCGCCATATCTAGTTCAATTCTGCTTAGGAAACTGAAAAGAACAGTAGCTCCGCTTCAGTCCAATACACTGTACTTGCTGGGAACAGACGCCAGTGCTATTTGCCCTGTGTATGACAATGGGAGCGCAATAGTGACTCTTATTACCAGAAAAAAACTCTTGCTCGTAGGACAAGAAACTGCATGTGATTCAACTCCTTTTAGGACTAGGAAACAAATGCTAGCTCACGTAACAAGAAACACACTCTGCTTTTGAGAAAAGAGCACTCTTCTACTCGACTGTGTATCCTATGGGGTCCGAACAGTGAGATTGCTCAGAACAAAAGAACTGGGCTTCCTGCACACACGGGCCATATCTAGTTCAACTCTGCTTAGGAAACTGACAAGAACAGTAGCTCCGCTTCAATCCAATACACTGTACTTGCTGGGAACAGATGCGAGTGCTATTTACACTGTGTATGGCTATGGGAGTGCAACAGTGACTTTATTACCAGAAAACAACTCTTGCTCGTAGGACCTAAAAGTGCATGGGATTCAACTCCATTTAGGACTGGGAAACAAACGCTAGCTCGCCTTACAAGAAACACACTCTGCTTTTGAGAAAAGAGCACTCTTCTACTCTACTGTGTTTCCTATGGGGTCCGAACAGTGAGCTTGCTCAGAACAAAAGAACTGTGCTTCCTACACACACGGGCCATATCTAGTTCAACTCTGCTTAGAAAACTCACAAGAACAGTAGCTCCTCTTCAGTCCAATACACTGTACTTGCTGGGAAAAGACGCCAGTGCTATTTGCACTGTGTATGGCAATGGGAGCACAATAGTGACTTTCCTTACCAGAAAACAACTCTTGCTCGTAGGACCAGAAACTGCATGTGATTCAGCTCCATTTAGGACTGGGAAACAAATGCTAGCTCGCCTTACAAGAAACAACTCTGCTTTTGAGAAAAGAGCACTCTTCTACTCTACTGTGTTTCCTATAGGGCCAGAAGAGTGAGCTTGCTCAGAACAAAAGAACTGTGCTTCCTACAAATACTGCCATATCTAGTTCAATTCTGCTTAGGAAACTGACAAGAAAGGTAGCTCCTCTTCAGTCCAATACACTGTACTAGCTGGGAACAGATGCGAGTGCTATTTGCACTGTGTATGGCAATAGGAGCACAATAGTGACTCTTCTTATCAGAAAACAACTCTTACTCATAGAACAAGAAACTGCATGGGATTCAACTCCATTTCTGACTGGGAAACAAACACTAGCTCGCCTTACAAGAAAGACTCTCTGATTTTGAGAAAAGAGCACTCTTCTACTCTACTGTGTTTCCTATGGGGTCCAAATAGTGAGCTTGCTCAGAACAAAAGAACTGTGCTTCCTGAACACAGGGGCCATATCTAGTTCAACTCTGCTTAGGAAACTGACAAGAATAGTAGGTCCGCTTCAGTCCAATACACTGTAATTGCTGGGAACAGACGCGAGTGCTATTTGCACTGTGTATAGAAATGGGAGCGCAATAGTGACTTTCCTTACCAGAAAACAAATCTTGGTCAGAGGAACAAAAACTGCATGTGATTCAACTCCATTTAGGACTGGGAAACAAATGCTAGCTCGCCTTACAAGAAACACACTCTGCTTTTGAGAAAAGAGCACTCTTCTACTCTAGTGTGTTTCCTATTGGGCCAGAACAGTGAATTTGCTCAGAACAAAAGAACTGTGCTTCCTATCCACGTGGGCCATATCCAGTTCAACTCTGCTTAGGAAACTGACAAGAACAGTAGCTCCGCTTCAGTCCAATACACTGTACTTGCTGTGAGCAGACGCGAGTGCTATTTGCACTGAGTATGGAAATGGGAGCGCAATAGTGACTTTCCTTACCAGAAAACAACTCTTGCTCGTAGGACCAAAAACTGCATGTGATTCAACTCCTTTTAGGACTGGGAAACAAATGCTAGCTCGCCTTACAAGAAACAAACTCTGCTTTTGAGAAAAGAGCACTCTTCTACTCTACTGTGTTTCCTATAGGGCCAGAACAGTGAGCATGCTCAGATCAAAAGAACTGTGCTTCATACAAATACTGCCATATATAGTTCAATTCTGCTTAGGAAACTGAAAAGAACAGTAGCTCCTGTTCAGTCCAATACACTGTACATGCTGGGAACAGACGCCAGTGCTATTTGCCCTGTGTAAGACAATGGGAGCGCAATAGTGACTCTTCTTTCCAGAAAACAAATCTTGCTCTTAGGACCAGAAACTGCATGTGATTCAACTCCATTTAGGACTGGGAAACAAACGCTAGCTCGCCTAACAAGAAACACACTCTGCTTTTGAGAAAAGAGCACTCTTCTACTTGACTGTGTATCCTATGGGGTCCGAACAGTGAGCTTGCTCAGAACAAAAGAACTGTGCTTCCTACACACAGGGGCCATATCTAGTTCAACTCTGCTTAGGAAACTGACAAGAACAGTAGCTCCGCTTCAGTCCAATACACTGTACTTGCTGGGAACAGATGCGAGTGCTATTTACACTGTGTATGGCAATGGGAGCGCAACAGTGACTTTATTACCAGAATACAACTCTTGCTCGTAGGAACAAAAACTGCATGTGATTCAACTCGATTTAGGACTGGGAAACAAACGCTAGCTCGCCTTACAAGAAACACACTCTGCTTTTGAGAAAAGAGCAGTCTTCTAATCTACTGTGTTTCCTATGGGGTTCGAACATTGTGCTTGCTCAGAACAAAAGAACTGTGCTTCCTACACACACGGGCCATATCTAGTTCAACTCTGCTTAGGAAACTGACAAGAACAGCAGCTTCTCTTCAGTCCAATACACTGTACTTGCTGGGAACAGATGCGAGGGCTATTTGCACTGTGTATGGCAATGGGAGCACAATAGTGACTTTCCTTACCAGAAAACAACTCTTGCTCGTAGGACGAGAAACTGCATGTGATTCAGCTCCATTTAGGACGGGAAAAAAAATGCTAGCTCGCCTTACAAGAAACACACTCTGCTTTTGAGAAAAGAGCACTCTTCTACACTACTGTGTTTCCTATGGGGTCCGAACAGTGAGCTTGCTCAGAACAAAAGAACTGTGCTTCCTACACACACGGACCATATGTAGTTCAACTCTGCTTAGGAAACTGAGAAGAACAGTAGCTCCTATTCAATCCAATACACTGTAATTGCTGGGAACAGAGGCGAGTGCTATTTGCACTGTGTATGGCAATAGGAGCACAATAATAACCCTTCTTATCAGAAAACAAGTCTTGCTCATAGGACCAGAAACTGCATGGGATTCAACTCCATTTCTGACTGGGAAACAAACGCTAGCTCGCCTTACAAGAAACACACTCTGCTTTTGAGAAAAGAGCACTCTTCTACTCTACTGTGTTTCCTATGGGGTCCGAACAGTGAGCTTGCTCAGAACAAAAGAACTGTGCTTCCTACACACACGGGCCATATCTAGTTCAACACTGCTTAGGAAACTGACAACAACGGTAGCTCCTCTTCAGTCCAATACACTGTACTAGCTGGGAACAGACGCGAGTGCTATTTGCCCTGTGTATGTCAATAGGAGCACAATAGTGACTCTTCTTACCAGAAAACAACTCTTGCTCGTAGGACAAGAAACTGCATGTGATTCAACTCCATTTAGGACTGGTAAACAAACGCTAGCTCGCCTTACAAGAAACACACTCTGCTTTTGAGAAAAGAGCACTCTTCTACTCTAATGTGTTTCCTATAGGTCCAGAACAGTGAGCTTGTTCAGAACAAAAGAACTGTGCTTCCTACACACACCGACTATATCTAGTTCAACTCTGCTTAGGAAACTGACAAGAACAGTAGCTCCTTTTCAGTCCAATACACTGTACTTGCTGGGAACAGACGTGAGTGCTATTTGCACTGTGTATGGCAATGGGAGCACAATAGGGACTTTCCTTACCAGAAAACACCTCAAACTCGTAGGACCAATAACTGCATGTGATTCAACTCCATTTAAGACTGGGAAACAAATACTAGCTCGCCTTACAAGAAACACACTTTGCTTTTGAGAAAAGATCACTCTTCTACTCCACTGTGTTTCCTATAGGGCCAGAACAGTGAGCTTGCTCAGAACAAAAGAAATGTGCTTCCTATACACACGGCAATATCTAGTTCAATTTTGCTTAGGAAACTGACAAGAACAGTAGATCCTCTTCATTCCAATACACTGTACATGCTGGGAACAGACGCCAGTGCTATTTGCCTTGTGTATGACAATGGGAGCGCAATAGTGACTCTTCTTACCAGAAAAAACTTTAGCTCGTGGGACCAGAAACTGCATGTGATTCAACTCCATTTAGGATGGGAAACAAACGCTAGCTCGCCTTACAAGAAACACACTCTGCTTTGGAGAAAAGAGCACTCTTCTACTCTACTGTGTTTCCTATACGGCCAGAATAGTGAGCTTGCTCAGAACAAAAGAACTGTGCTTCCTACCCACAGTGGCCATATCTAGTTCACCTCTGCTTAGGAAACTGACAAGAACAGTAGCTCATCTTCAGTCCAATACACTGTACTTGCTGCGAACACATGCCAGTGCTATTTGCACTATGCATGGCAATGGGAGCACAAAAGTTACTTTACTTAATAGAAAACAATTCTAGCTCGTAGGACCAAAAACTGCATGTGATTCCACTCCATTTAGGACTGTGATACAAACGCTACCTACCCTTACAAGAAACACACTCTGCTTTTGAGAAAAGAGCACTCTTCTACTCTTCAGTGTTTCCTTTGGGGTCCAAACAGTGTGCTTGCTCAGAAAAAAAGAACTGTGCTTCCTACACACACGGGCTATATCTAGTTCAACTCTGCTTAGGAAACTGACAAGAACAGTAGCTCATCTTCAGTCCCATACACTGCACCTGCTGGGAACAGACACCAGTGCTATTTGCCCTTTGTATGACAATGGGAGTGCAATAGTGAATCTTCTTACCAGAAAACGTCTCTTGCTCCTAGGACCAGACTGCATGGGATTCAACTCCATTTCAGACTGGGAAACAAACACTTGCTCTTCTTACAAGAAACACACTTTGCTTTTGAGAAAATAGCACTCTTCTACTCTACTGTGTTTCCTATGGGGTCCGAACAGTGAGCTTTCTCAGAACAAAAGAACTGTGCTTCCTACACACACGGCCATATCTAGTTCAATTCTGCTTAGGAAACTGACAAGAACAGTAGCTCCTGTTCAGTCCAATACACTGTACTTGCGGTAAACAGACGCCAGTGCTATTTGACCTGTGTATGACAATGGGAGCGCAATAGTGACTCTTCTTACCAGAAAACAACTCTTGCTCGTAGGACCAGAAACTGCATGTGATTCACCTCCACTTAGGACTGGGAAAGAAATGCTAGCTCGCGTTACAAGAAACACACTCTGCTTTTGAGAAAAGAGCACTCTTCTACTCTACTGTGTTTCCTCTGGGGTCCGAACAGTGAGCTTGCTCAGAACAAAAGAACTGTGCTTCCTACACACACGGACCATATGAAGTTCAACTCTGCTTAGGAAACTGACAAGAACAGTAGCTCCTATTCAGTCCAATACACTGTACTTGCTGGGAACAGATGCGAGTGCTATTTGCACTGTGTATGGCAATAGGAGCACAATAGTGACTCTTCTTATCAGAAAACAACTCTTGCACATAAGACCAGAAACTGCATGGGATTCAACTCCATTTAGGACTGGGAAACAAATACTAGCTCGCCTTAAAAGAAACACACTCTGCTTTTGAGAAAAGAGCACTCTTCTACTCTACTGTGTTTCCTATGGGGTCCGAACAGTGAGCTTGCTCAGAACAAAAGAACTGGGCTTCCTACACACACGGGCCATATTTAGTTCAACTCTGCTTAGGAAACTGACAAGAACAGTAGCTCCTATTCAGTCCAATACACTGTACTTGCTGGGAACAGACGCGAGTGCTATTTGCATTGTGTATGTAAATGGGAGCGCAATAGTGACTTTCCTTACCAGAAAACACCTCTTGCTCATAGAACCAGAAACTGCATGGGATTCAACTCCATTTAGAACTGGGAAACAAACACTAGCTCGCCTTACAAGAAACACACTCTGCTTTTGAGAAAAGAGCACTCTTCTACTCTACTGTGTTTCCTATGGGGTCCGAATAGTGAGCTTGCTCAGAACAAAAGAACTGTGCTTCCTACTCACACGGGCCATATCTAGTTCAACTCTGCTTAGGAAACTGACAAGAACAGTAGCTCCGCTTCAGTCCAATACACTGTACTTGCTGGGAACAGACACGAGTGCTATTTGCACTGTGTATGTAAATGGGAGCGCAATAGTGACTTTCCTTACCAGAAAACAACTCTTGGTCGTAGGACAAAAAACTGCATGTGATTCAACTCCATTTAGGACAGGGAAACAAACACTATCTCGCCTTACAAAAAACACACTCTGCTTTTGAGAAAAGAGCACTCTTCTACTCTACTGTGTTTCCTAGGGGGTCTAACAGTGAGCTTGCTCAGAACAAAAGAACTATGCTTCCTACACACACGGGCCATATCTAGTTCATCTCTGCTTAGGAAACTGACAAGAACAGTAGCTCCGCTTCAGTCCAATACACTGTACTTGCTGGGAACAGACGCGAGTGTTATTTGCACTGTGTTTTGAAATGGGAGCGCAATAGTGACTTTCCTTACCAGAAAACACCTCTTGCTCGTAGGACCAGAAACTGCATGGGATTCAACTCCATTTAGGACTGGGAAACAAACACTAGCTCGCCTTACAAGAAACACACTCTGCTTTTGAGAAAAGAGCACTCTTCTACTCTACTGTGTTTCCTATGGGGTCCGAACAGTGAGCTTGCTCAGAACAAAAGAACTGTGCTTCCTACACACACGGGCCATATCTAGTTCAACTCTGCTTAGGAAACTGACAAGAACAGTAGCTCCGCTTCAGTCCAATACACTGTACTTGCTGGGAACAGATACGAGTGCTATTTGCACTGTGTACGGCAATGGGAGCGCAATAGTGACTTTATTACCAGAAAACAACTCTTGCTCGTAGGACCAAAAACTGCATGTGATTCAACTCCATTTAGGACTGGGAAACAAACGCTAGCTCGCCTTACAAGAAACACACTCTGCTTTTGAGAAAAGAGCACTCTTCTACTCTACTGTGTTTCCTATAGGGCCAGAATAGTGAGCTTGCTCAGAACAAAAGAACTGTGCTTCCTACAAATACAGCCATATCTAGTTCAATTCTGCTTAGGAAACTGACAAGAAGAGTAGCTCCTATTCAGTCCAATACACTGTACTTGCTGGGAACAGACGCGAGTGCTATTTGCACTTTGTTATGCAATAGGAGCACAATAGTGACTCTTCTTATCAGAAAACAACTCTTGCTCATAAGACCAAAAACTGCATGTGATTCAACTCCATTTAGGACTGGGAAACAAACGCTAGCTTGCCTTATAAGAAACACACTCTGCTTTTGAGAAAAGAGCACTCTTCTACTCTACTGTGTTTCCTATGGGGTCCGAACATTGAGCATGCAAGGAACAAAAGAACTGTGCTTCCTACACAAACGGGCCATATAGTTCAACTCTGCTTAGGAAACTGACAAGAACTGTAGCTCCTCTGCAGTCCAATACACTGTACTAGCTGGGAACAGACGCGAGTGCTATTTGCACTGTGTATGGCAATAGGAGCACAATAGTGACTCTTCTTATCAGAAAACAACTCTTACTCATAGGCCAAGAAACTGCATGGGATTCAACTCCATTTCTGACTGGGAAACAAACACTAGCTCGCCTTACAAGAAAGACTCTCTGATTTTGAGAAAAGAGCACTCTTCTACTCTACTGTGTTTCCTAGGGGGTCTGAACAGTGAGCTTGCTCAGAACAAAAGAACTGTGCTTTCTACACACACGGGCCATATCTAGTTCATCTCTGCTTAGGAAACTGACAAGAACAGTAGCTCCACTTCAGTCCAATACACTGTACTTGCTGGGAACAGATGCGAGTGCTATTTGCACTATGTATGGCAATGGGAGCGCAATAGTGACTTTATTACCAGAAAACAACTCTTGCTCGTAGGATAAGAATCTGCATGTGATTCAACTCCATTTAGGACTGGGAAACTAACGCTAGCTCGCCTTGCAAGAAACAAACTCTGCTTTTGAGAAAAGAGCACTCTTCTACTCTACTGTGTATCCTATGGTGTCCGAACAGTGAGCTTGCTCAGAACAAAAGAACTGGGCTTCCTACACACACGGGCCATATCTATTTCAACTCTGCTTAGGAAACTGACAAGAACAGTAGCTCCGCTTCAGTCCAATACACTGTACTTGCTGGTCACAGATGCGAGTGCTATTTACACTGTGTATGGCAATGGGAGCGCAACAGTGACTTTACTACCAGAAAACAAGTCTTGCTCGTAGGACCAAAAACTGCATGTGATTCAACTCCATTTAGGACTGGGAAACAAACGCTAGCTCGCCTTACAAGAAACACACTCTGCTTTTCAGAAAAGAGCAGTCTTCTACTCTACTGTGTTTCCTATGGGGTCCGAACATTGAGCTTGCTCAGAACAAAATAACTGTGCTTCCTACACACACGGGCCATATCTAGTTCAACTCTGCTTAGGAAACTGACAAGAACGGTAGCTCCTCTTCAGTCCAATACACTGTACTAGCTGGGAACAGACGCTAGTGCTATTTGCACTGTGTATGGCAATAGGAGCACAATAGTGACTCTTCTTATCAGAAAACAACTCTTACTCATAGGACAAGAAACTGCATGGGATTCAACTCCATTTCTGACTGGGAAACAAACACTAGCTCGCCTTACAAGAAAGACTCTCTGATTTTGAGAAAAGAGCACTCTTCTTCTCTACTGTGTTTCCTATGGGGTCCAAATAGTGAGCTTGCTCAGAACAAAAGAACTGTGCTTCCTGAACACAGGGGCCATATCTAGTTCAACTCTGCTTAGGAAACTGACAAGAACAGTAGCTCCGCTTCAGTCCAATACACTGTAATTGCTGGGAACAGACGCGAGTGCTATTTGCACTGTGTATAGAAATGGGAGCGCAATAGTGACTTTCCTTACCAGAAAACAAATCTTGGTCGGAGGAACAAAAACTGCATGTGATTCAACTCCATTTAGCACTGGGAAACAAATGCTAGCTCGCCTTACAAGAAACACACTCTGCTTTTGAGAAAAGAGCACTCTTCTACTCTAGTGTGTTTCCTATTGGGCCAGAACAGTGAATTTGCTCAGAACAAAAGAACTGTGCTTCCTATACACGTGGGCCATATCTAGTTCAACTCTGCTTAGGAAACTGACAAGAACAGTAGCTCCGCTTCAGTCCAGTACACTGTACTTGCTGGGAGCAGACGCAAGTGCTATTTGCACTGAGTATGGAAATGGGAGCGCAATAGTGACTTTCCTTACCAGAAAACAACTCTTGCTCGTAGGACCAAAAACTGCATGTGATCTAACTCCGTTTAGGACTGGGAAACAAATGCTAGCTCGCCTTACAAGAAACAAACTCTGCTTTTGAGAAAAGAGCACTCTTCTACTCTACTGTGTTTCCTATAGGGCCAGAACAGTGAGCTTGCTCAGATCAAAAGGAATGTGCTTCATACAAATACTGCCATATATAGTTCAATTCTGCTTAGGAAACTGAAAAGAACAGTAGCTCCTGTTCAGTCCAATACACTGTACATGCTGGGAACAGACGCCAGTGCTATTTGCCCTGTGTATGACAATGGGAGCGCAATAGTGACTCTTCTTTGCAGAAAACAAATCTTGCTCGTAGGACCAGAAACTGCATGTGATTCAACTCCATTTAGGACTGGGAAACAAACGCTAGCTCGCCTAACAAGAAACACACTCTGCTTTTGAGAAAAGAGCACTCTTCTACTCGACTGTGTATCCTATAGGGTCCGAACAGTGAGCTTGCTCAGAACAAAAGAACTGTGCTTCCTACACACAGGGGCCATATCTAGTTCAACTCTGCTTAGGAAAATGACAAGAACAGTAGCTCCGCTTCAGTCCAATACACTGTACTTGCTGGGAACAGATGCGAGTGCTATTTACACTGTGTATGGCAATGGGAGCGCAACAGTGACTTTATTACCAGAATACAACTCTTGCTCGTAGGAACAAAAACTGCATGTGATTCAACTCCATTTAGGACTGGGAAACAAACGCTAGCTCGCCTTACAAGAAACACACTCTGCTTTTGAGAAAAGAGCAGTCTTCTACTCTACTGTGTTTCCTATGGGGTTCGAACATTGTACTTGCTCAGAACAAAAGAACTGTGCTTCCTAAACACACGGGCCATATCTAGTTCAACTCTGCTTAGGAAACTGGCAAGAACAGTAGCTTCTCTTCAGTCCAATACACTGTACTTGCTGGGAAGAGATGCGAGGGCTATTTGCACTGTGTATGGCAATGGGAGCACAATAGTGACTTTCCTTACCAGAAAACAACTCTTGCTCTTAGGACCAGAAACTGCATGTGATTCAGCTCCATTTAGGACGGGAAAAAAAATGCTAGCTCGCCTTACAAGAAACACACTCTGCTTTTGAGAAAAGAGCACTCTTCTACACTACTGTGTTTCCTATGGGGTCCGAACAGTGAGCTTGCTCAGAACAAAAGAACTGTGCTTCCTACACACACGGACCATATGTAGTTCAACTCTGCTTAGGAAACTGACAAGAACAGTAGCTCCTATTCAGTCCAATACACTGTACTTGCTGGGAACAGATGCGAGTACTCTTTGCACTGTGTATGTAAATGGGAGCACAATAGTGACTTTCCTTACCAGAAAACAACTCTTGGCCGTAGGACAAAAAACTGCATGTGATTCAACTCCATTTAGGACTGGGAAAC
Organism: Peromyscus eremicus; assembly: GCF_949786415.1. Classification (NCBI taxonomy): domain Eukaryota; kingdom Metazoa; phylum Chordata; class Mammalia; order Rodentia; family Cricetidae; genus Peromyscus; species Peromyscus eremicus. The sequence goes on from NW_026735681.1 coordinate 29,274, forward strand.
AAACGCTATCTCGCCTTACAAAAAACACACTCTGCTTTTGAGAAAAGAGCACTCTTCTACTCTACTGTGTTTCCTAGGGGGTCTGAACAGTGTGCTTGCTCAGAACAAAAGAACTGTGCTTCCTACACACACGGGCCATATCTAGCTCATCTCTGCTTAGGAAACTGACAAGAACAGTAGCTCCGCTTCAGTCCATTACACTGTACTTGCTGGGAACAGATGCGAGTGCTATTTGCACTATGTATGGCAATGGGAGCGCAATAGTGATTTTATTACCAGAAAACAACTCTTGCTCGTAGGACCAAAAGCTGCATGTGATTCAACTCTATTTCTGACTGGGAAACAAACGGTAGCTCGCCTTACAAGAAACACACTCTGCTTTTGATAAAAGAGCACTCTTCTACTCTACTGTGTTTCCTATAGGGCCAGAGGAGTGAGCTTGCTCAGAACAAAAGAACTGTGCTTCCTACAAATACTGCCATATCTAGTTCAATTCTGCTTAGGAAACTGAAAAGAACAGTAGCTCCTGTTCAGTCCAATACACTGTACATGCTGGAAACAGACACCAGTGCTATTTGCCCTGTGTATGACAATGGGAGTGCAATAGTGACTGTTCTTACCAGAAAACAACTCTTGCTCGTAGGACAAGAATCTGCATGTGATTCAACTCCATTTAGGACTGGGAAACAAACGCTAGCTCGCCTTACAAGAAACACAATCTGCTTTTGAGAAAAGAGCACTCTTCTACTCGACTGTGTATCCTATGGTGTCCGAACAGTGAGCTTGCTCAGAACAAAAGAACTGGGCTTCCTACACACACGGGTCATATCTATTTCAACTCTGCTTAGGAAACTGACAAGAACAGTAGCTCCGCTTCAGTCCAATACACTGTACTTGCTGGTCACAGATGCGAGTGCTATTTACACAGTGTATGGCAATGGGAGCGCAACAGTGACTTTACTACCAGAAAACAACTCTTGCTCGTAGGACCAAAAACTGCATGTGATTCAACTCCATTTAGGACTGGGAAACAAACGCTAGCTCGCCTTACAAGAAACACACTCTGCTTTTGAGAAAAGAGCAGTCTTCTACTCTACTGTGTTTCCTATGGGGTCCGAACATTGAGCTTGCTCAGAACAAAATAACTGTGCTTCCTACACACACGGGCCATATCTAGTTCAACTCTGCTTAGGAAACTGACAAGAATGGTAGCTCCTCTTCAGTCCAATACACTGTACTAGCTGGGAACAGACGCGAGTGCTATTTGCACTGTGTATGGCAATAGGAGCACAATAGTGACTCTTCTTATCAGAAAACAACTCTTACTCAAAGGACAAGAAACTGCATGGGATTCAACTCCATTTCTGACTGGGAAACAAACACTAGCTCGCCTTACAAGAAAGACTCTCTGATTTTGAGAAAAGAGCACTCTTCTTCTCTACTGTGTTTCCTATGGGGTCCAAATAGTGAGCTTGCTCAGAACAAAAGAACTGTGCTTCCTGAACACAGGGGCCATATCTAGTTCAACTCTGCTTAGGAAACTGACAAGAACAGTAGCTCCGCTTCAGTCCAATACACTGTAATTGCTGGGAACAGACGCGAGTGCTATTTGCACTGTGTATAGAAATGGGAGCGCAATAGTGACTTTCCTTACCAGAAAACAAATCTTGGTCGGAGGAACAAAAACTGCATATGATTCAACTCCATTTAGCACTGGGAAACAAATGCTAGCTCGCCTTACAAGAAACACACTCTGCTTTTGAGAAAAGAGCACTCTTCTACTCTAGTGTGTTTCCTATTGGGCCAGAACAGTGAATTTGCTCAGAACAAAAGAACTGTGCTTCCTATACACGTGGGCCATATCTAGTTCAACTCTGCTTAGGAAACTGACAAGAACAGTAGCTCCGCTAAGTCCAATACACTGTACTTGCTGGGAGCAGACTCGAGTGCTATTTGCACTGAGTATGGAAATGGGAGCGCAATAGTGACTTTCCTTACCAGAAAACAACTCTTGCTCGTAGGACCAAAAACTGCATGTGATTCAACTCCGTTTAGGACTGGGAAACAAATGCTAGCTCGCCTTACAAGAAACAAACTCTGCTTTTGAGAAAAGAGCACTCTTCTACTCTACTGTGTTTCCTATAGGGCCAGAACAGTGAGCTTGCTCAGATCAAAAGGACTGTGCTTCATACAAATACTGCCATATATAGTTCAATTCTGCTTAGGAAACTGAAAAGAACCGTAGCTCCTGTTCAGTCCAATACACTGTACATGCTGGGAACAGATGCCAGTGCTATTTGCCCTGTGTATGACAATGGGAGCGCAATAGTGACTCTTCTTTGCAGAAAAAAATCTTGCTCGTAGGACCAGAAACTGCATGTGATTCAACTCCATTTAGGACTGGGAAACAAACGCTAGCTCGCCTTACAAGAAACACACTCTGCTTTTGAGAAAAGAGCAGTCTTCTACTCTACTGTGTTTCCTATGGGGTTCGAACATTGTGCTTGCTCAGAACAAAAGAACTGTGCTTCCTAAACACACGGGCCATATCTAGTTCAACTCTGCTTAGGAAACTGACAAGAACAGTAGCTTCTCTTCAGTCCAATACACTGTACTTGCTGGGAACAGATGCGAGGGCTATTTGCACTGTGTATGGCAATGGGAGCGCAATAGTGACTTTCCTTACCAGAAAACAACTCTTGCTCGTAGGACCAGAAACTGCATGGGATTCAACTCCATTTCTGACTGGGAAACAAACACTAGCTCGCCTTACAAGAAACACACTCTGCTTTTGAGAAAAGAGCACTCTTCTACTCTACTGTGTTTCCTAGGAGGTCTGAACAGTGTGCTTGCTCAGAACAAAAGAACTGTGCTTCCTACACACACGGGCCATATCTAGTTCATCTCTGCTTAGGAAACTGACAAGAACAGTAGCTCCGCTTCAGTCCAATACACTGTACTTGCTGGGAACAGACGCGAGTGCTATTTGCACTGTGTATGGAAATGGGAGCGCAATGGTGACATTCCTTACCAGAAAATACCTCTTGCTCGTAGGACCAGAAACTGCATGGGATTCAACTCCATTTCTGACTGGGAAACAAACACTAGTTCGCCTTACAAGAAACACACTCTGCTTTTGAGAAAAGAGCACTCTTCTAATCTACTGTGTTTCCTATGGGGTCCGAACATTGAGCATGCTCAGAACAAAAGAACTGTGCTTCCTACACACACAGGCCATATAGTTCAATTCTGCTTAGGAAACTGAAAAGAACGGTAGCTCCTCTACAGTCCAACACACTGTACTACCTGGGAACAGACGCGAATGCTATTTGCACTGTGTATGGCAATAGGAGCACAATAGTGACTCTTCTTATCAGAAAACAACTCTTAGTCATAGGACAAGAAACTGCATGGGATTCAACTCCATTTCTGACTGGGAAACAAACACTAGCTCGCCTTACAAGAAAGACTCTCTGATTTTGAGAAAAGAGCACTCTTCTACTCTACTGTGTTTCCTAGGGGGTCTGAACAGTGAGGTGCTCAGAACAAAAGAACTGTGCTTTCTACACACACGGGCCATATCTAGTTCATCTCTGCTTAGGAAACTGACAAGAACAGTAGCTCTGCTTCAGTCCAATACTTTGTACTTGCTGGGAACAGATGCGAGTGCTATTTGCACTATGTATGGCAATGGGAGCACAATAGTGACTTTATTACCAGAAAACAACTCTTGCTCGTAGGACCAAAAACTGCATGTGATTCAACTCCATTTAGGACTGGGAAACAAACGGTAGCTCGCCTTACAAGAAACACACTCTGCTTTTGAGAAAAGAGCACTCTTCTACTCTACTGTGTTTCCTACAGGGCCAGAAGAGTGAGCTTGCTCAGAACAAAAGAACTGTGCTTCCTACAAATACTGCCATATCTAGTTCAATTCTGCTTAGGAAACTGAAAAGAACAGTAGCTCCTTTTCAGTCCAATACACTGTACATGCTGGAAACAGACGCCAGTGCTATTTGCCCTGTGTATGACAATGGGAGTGCAATAGTGACTGTTCTTACCAGAAAACAACTCTTGCTCGTAGGACAAGAATCTGCATGTGATTCAACTCCATTTAGGACTGGGAAACAAACGCTAGCTCGCCTTACAAGAAACACACTCTGCTTTTGAGAAAAGAGCACTCTTCTACTCGACTGTGTATCCTATGGGGTCCGAACAGTGAGCTTGCTCAGAACAAAAGAACTGGGCTTCCTACACACACGGGCCATATCTATTTCAACTCTGCTTATTAAACTGACAAGAACAGTAGCTCCGCTTCAGTCCAATACACTGCACTTGCTGGTCACAGATGCGAGTGCTGTTTACACTGTGTATGGCAATGGGAGCGCAACAGTGACTTTACTACCAGAAAACAACTCTTGCTCGTAGGAACAAAAACTGAATGTGATTCAACTCCATTTAGGACTGGGAAACAAACGCTAGCTCGCCTTACAAGAAACACACTCTGCTTTTGAGAAAAGAGCAGTCTTCTACTCTACTGTGTTTCCTATGGGGTCCGAACATTGAGCTTGCTCAGAACAAAAGAACTGTGCTTCCTACACACACGGGCCATATCTAGTTCAACTCTGCTTAGGAAACTGACAAGAACGGTAGCTCCTCTTCAGTCCAATACACTGTACTAGCTGGGAACAGACGCGAGTGCTATTTGCACTGTGTATGGCAATAGGAGCACAATAGTGACTCTTCTTATCAGAAAACAACTCTTACTCATAGGACAAGAACCTGCATGGAATTCAACTCCATTTCTGACTGGGAAACAAACACTAGCTCGCCTTACAAGAAAGACTCTCTTATTTTGACAAAAGAGCACTCTTCTACTCTACTGTGTTTCCTATGGGGTCCAAATAGTGAGCTTGCTCAGAACAAAAGAACTGTGCTTCCTACACACAGGGGACATATCTAGTTCAACTCTGCTTAGGAAACTGACAAGAACAGTAGCTTCTCTTCAGTCCAATACACTGTACTTGCTGGGAACAGATGCGAGGGCTATTTGCACTGTGTATGGCAATGGGAGCGCAATAGTGACTTTCCTTACCAGAAAACAACTCTTGCTCGTAGGACTAGAAACTGCATGTGATTCAGCTCCATTTAGGACGGGAAAAAAAATGCTAGCTCGCCTTACTAGAAACACACTCTGCTTTTGAGAAAAGAGCACTCTTCTACACTACTGTGTTTCCTATGGAGTCCGAACAGTGAGCTTGCTCAGAACAAAAGAACTGTGCTTCCTACACACACGGACCATATGTAGTTCAACTCTGCTTAGGAAACTGACAAGAACAGTAGCTCCTATTCAGTCCAATACACTGTAATTGCTGGGAACAGAGGCGAGTGCTATTTGCACTGTGTATGGCAATAGGAGCACAATAGTAACCCTTCTTATCAGAAAACAACTCTTGCTCATAGGACCAGAAACTGCATGGGATTCAACTCCATTTCTGACTGGGAAACAAACACTAGCTCTCCTTACAAGAAAGACACTCTGATTTTGAGAAAAGAGCACTCTTCTACTTTACTGTGTTTCCTATGGGGTCCGAATAGTGAGTTTGCTCAGAACAAAAGAACTGTGCTTCCTACACACAGGGGCCATATCTAGTTCAACTCTGCTTAGGAAACTGACAAGAACAGTAGCTCATCTTCAGTCCAATACACTGTACTTGCTGCAAACACATGCCAGTGCTATTTGCACTATGCATGGCAATGGGAGTGCAAAAGTTACTTTACTTACCAGAAAACAGTTCTAGCTCGTAGGACCAAAAACTGCATGTGATTCCACTCCATTTAGGACTGTGATACACACGCTACCTACCCTTACAAGAAACACACTCTGCTTTTGAGAAAAGAGCACTCTTCTACTCTACAGTGTTTCCTTTGGGGTCCAAACAGTGTGCTTGCTCAGAAAAAAAGAACTGTGCTTCCTACACACACGGGCTATATCTAGTTCAACTCTGCTTAGGAAACTGACAAGAACAGTAGCTCATCTTCAGTCCCATACACTGCACCTGCTGGGAACAGACACCAGTGCTATTCGCCCTTTGTATGACAATGGGAGTGCAATAGTGACTCTTCTTACCAGAAAACAACTCTTGCTCGTAGGACCAGAAACTGCATGTGATTCAGCTCCACTTAGGACTGGGAAAGAAATGCTAGCTCGCCTTACAAGAAACACACTCTGCTTTTGAGAAAAGAGCACTCTTCTTCTCTACTGTGTTTCCTTTGGGGTCCGAACAGTGAGCTTGCTCAGAACAAAAGAACTGTGCTTCCTACACACACGGACCATATGAAGTTCAACTCTGCTTAGGAAACTGACAAGAACAGTAGCTCCTATTCAGTCCAATACACTGTACTTGCTGGGAACAGACGCGAGTGCTATTTGCACTGTGTATGGCAATAGGAGCACAATAGTGACTCTTCTTATCAGAAAACAACTCTTGCTCATAAGACCAGAAACTGCATGGGATTCAACTCCATTTAGGACTGGGAAACAAACACTAGCTCGCCTTAAAAGAAACACACTCTGCTTTTGAGAAAAGAGCTCTCTTCTACTCTACTGTGTTTCCTATGGGCCGACAAACAGTGAGCTTGCTCAGAACAAAAGAACTGTGCTTCCTACACACACGGGCCATATCTAGTTCAACTCTGCTTAGGAAACTGACAAGAACAGTAGCTACGCTTCAGTCCAATACACTGTACTTGCTGGGAACAGACGCTAGTGCTATTTGCATTGTGTATGTAAATGGGAGCGCAATAGTGACTTTCCTTACCAGAAAACAACTCTTGGTCGTAGGACAAAAAACTGCATGTGATTCAACTCCATTTAGGACAGGGAAACAAATGCTATCTCGCCTTACAAAAAACACGCTCTGCTTTTGAGAAAAGAGCACTCTTCTACTCTACTGTGTTTCCTAGGGGGTCTAACAGTGAGCTTGCTCAGAACAAAAGAACTGTGCTTCCTACACACACCGTCCATATTTAGTTCAACTCTGCTTAGGAAACTGACAACAATAGTAGCTCCTCTTCAGTTCAATAAACGGTATTGCTGGGAGCAGACACGAGTGCTATTTGCACTGTGTATGGCAAAGGGAGCACAATAGTGACTCTTCTTACCAGAAAACAACTCTTGATTGTAGGACCAGAAACTGAGTGGGATTCAACTCTGTTTCTGACTGGGAAACAAACACTAGCTAGCCTTACAAGAAACACACTCTGCTTTTGAGAAAAGAGCACTCTTCTACTCTACTGTGTTTCCTATGGGGTCCAAACAGTGAGCTTGCTCAGAACAAAATAACTGTGCTTCCTACACACACGGGCCATATCTAGTTCAACTCTGCTTTGGAAACTGACAAGAACAGTAGATCCTCTACTGTACAATACACTGTACTTGCTGGGAACAGACGCGAATGCTATTTGCACCATGTATGGCAATGGAAGCACAATAGTGACTCTTTTTACCAGAAAACAACTCTTGCTCGTAGGACCAGAAACTGCATGTGATTCAACTCCATTTAGGACTAGGAAACAAACGCTAGCTCGCCTTACAAGAAACACACTCTGCTTTTGAGAAAAAAGCACTCTTCTACTCTACTGTGTTTCCTAAGAGGTCCGAACAGTGAGCTTGCTCAGAACAAAAGACCTGTGCTTCCTACACACACGGGCCATATCTAGTTCAACTCTGGTTAGGAAACTGACAAGAACAGTAGCACCTATTCTGTCCATTACACTGTACTTGATGGGAACAGACGCGAGTGCTATTTGCACTGTGAATGGCAATGGGAGCACAATAGTGACTCTTTTACAGAAAACAACTCTTGCTTGTAGGACCAGAAACTGCATGTGATTCAACACCATTTAGGACTGGGAGACAAATGCTAGCCTGCCTTACAAGAAACACACTCTGCTTTTGAGAAAAGAGCACTCTTCTACTCTACTGTGTTTCCTATAGGGCCAGAAGAGTGAGCTTGCTCAGAACAAAAGAACTGTGGTTCCTACACAAACGGGCCATATCTAGTTCAACTCTGCTTTGGAAACTGACAAGAACAGTAGATCCTCTTAGTCCAATACATTGTACATGCTGGGAACAGACGACAGTGCTATTTGCGCTGTGTATGACAATGGGAGCGTAATAGTGACTCTTCTTAACAGAAAACAACTCTTACTCATAGGACCAGAAACTGCATGTGATTCAACTCCATTTAGGACTGGGAAACAAACGCTAGCTCGCCTTACTAGAAACACACTCTGCTTTTGAGAAAAGAGCACTCTTCTACTCTACTGTGTTTCCTATGGGCTCGGAACCGTGAGCTTGCTCAGAAAAAAAGAACTGTGCTTACTACACACACGGGTCTTATCTAGTTCAACTCTTCTTTGGAAACTGACAAGAACAGTATATCCTCTTCTTTCCAATACACTGTACTTGCTGGGAACATACCCGAGTGCTATTTGCACTGTGTGTGGCTAAGGGAGCACAATAGTGACTTTCCTTACCAGAAAACAACTCTTGCTCGTAGGACCAGAAACTGCATGTGATTCAACTTCATTTAGGACTGGGAAACAAACGCTAGCTTCCTTTACAAGAAACACACTCTGCTTTTGAGAAAAGAGCACTCTTCTACTCTACAGTGTTTTCTATAGGGTCAGAACAGTGAGCTTGCTCAAAACAAAAGAACTGTGCTTCCTACACAAACGGGCCACATCTAGTTCAACTCTGCTTAGGAAACTGACAAGAACAGTAGCTCCTCTTCAGTCCAATACACTGTACTTGCTGGGAGCAGACGCGAGTGCTATTTGCACTGTGTATGGCAATGGGAGCGCAATAGTGACTCTTCTTACCAGAAAACAACTCTTGCTCGTAGGACCAGAAACTGCGTGTGATTCAACTCTGTTTCTGACTGGGAAACAAACACTAGCTAGCCTTACAAGAAACACACTCTGCTTTTGAGAAAAGAGCACTCGCCTACTCTACTGTGTTTCCGATGGGGCCCAAACAGTGAGCTTGCTCAGAACAAGTGAACTGTGCTTCCTACACACACGGGCCATATCTAGTTCAACTCTGCTTAGGAAACTGACAAGAACAGTAGCTCCCCTTCTTTCCAATACACTGTACTTGATGGGAGCAGACGAGAGTGCTATTTGCACTGTATGTGGCTAAGGGAGCACAATAGTGCAATAGTGACTTTCCTTACCAGAAAACAACTCTTGCTCGTAGGACCAAAAACTGCATGTGATTCAACTCCATTTAGGACTGGGAAACAAACACTAGCTCGCCTTACAAGAAATACACTCTGCTTCTGAGAGAAGAGTACTCTTCTACTCTACTGTGTTTCCTATGGGGTCTGAACAGTGAGCTTGCTCAGAACAAAAGAACTGTGCTTCCTACACACACGGGCCATATGTAGTTCAACTCTGCTCAGGAAACTGACAGGAATAGTAGCTCCTCTTCAGTCCAATACACTGTACTTGCTGGGAGCAGACGCGAGAGCTATTTGCACTGTATATGACATTTGGAGCTCAATAGGGACTCTTCTTACCAGAAAACAACTCTTGCTCGTAGGACCAGAAACTGCATGTGATTCAACTCCATTTAAAACTGGGAAACAAACGCTAGCTTCCTTTACAAGAAACATACTCTGCTTTTGAGAAAAGAGCACTCTTCTACTCTACAGTGTTTCCTATAGGGTCAGAACAGTGAGCTTGCTCAGAACAAAAGAACTGTGCTTCCTACACACGGGCCATATCTAGTTCAACTCTGCTTAGGAAACTGACAAGAAGAGTAGCTCCTCTTCAGTCCAATACACTGTACTTGCTGGGAGAAGAGGCGAGTGCTATTTGAATTGTGTTCGGCAATGGGAGCGCAATAGTGACTCTTCTTACCAGAAAACAACTCTTGCTCGTAGGACCAGAAACTGCGTGTGATTCAACTCTGTTTCTGACTGGGAAACAAACACTAGCTAGACTTACATGAAACACACTCTGCTTTTGAGAAAAGAGCACTCGCCTACTCTACTGTGTTTCCTATGGAGTCCGAACAGTGAGTTACTCAGAACAAAAGAACTGTGCTTCCTACACACATGGGCCATATCTAGTTCAACTCTGCTTCGGAAACTGACAAGAACAGTAGCTCCTCTTCAGTCCAATACACTGTACTTGCTGGGAGCAGACGTGAGTGCTATTTGCACTGTGTATGGCAAAGGGAGCACCATAGTGACTTTCCTTACCAGAAAGCAACTCTTGCTCGTAGTACCAGAAACTGCATGTGATTCTATTCCATGTAGGACTGGGAAACAAACGCTAGCTCCCCTTACAAGAAACACACTCTGCTTTTGAGAAAAGAGCATTCTTCTACTCTACTGTGTTTCCTAAAGGGCCAGAACAGTGAGCTTGCTCAGAACAAAAGAACTGTGCATCCTACACACGGGCCATATCTAGTTGAACTCTCCTTAGGAAACTGACAAGAACAGTAGCTCCTATTCAGTCCAATACACTGTACGTGCTAGGAGCAGACACGAGTGCTATTTGCACTGTGTATGGCAATGAGAGCGCAATAGTGACTCTTCTTACCAGAAAACAAATCTTGCTCGTAGGACCAGAAACTGCATGGGATTCAACTTCATTTCTCACTGGGAAACAAACACTAGCTAGCCTTACAAGAAACACACTCTGCTTTTGAGAAAAGAGCACTCTTCTACTCTACTGTGTTTCCTATAGGTTCAGAACAGTGAGCTTGCTCAGAACAAAAGAACTGTGCTACCTACACACACGGGCCATATCTAGTTCAACTCTGCATAGGAAACTGACAAGAACAGTAGCTCCTCTTCTGTCTAATACAATGTACTTGCTGGGAGCAGACGCGAGAGCTATTTGCACTGTGTATGACAATGGGAGCTCAATAGTGACTCTTCCCACCAGAAAACAACTCTTGCCTGTAGGACCAGAAACTGCATGTGATTCAACTCCATTTAGGACTGGGAAACAAACGCTACCTCGCCTTACATGAAACACACTCTGCTTTTGAGAAAAGAGCACTCTTCTGCTCTACTGTGTTTCCTAATGGGCCAGAACAGTGAGCTTGCTCAGAACAAAAGAACTGTGCTTCCTACACACGGGCCATATCTAGTTCAACTCTGCTTAGGAAACTGACAAGAACAGTAGCTCCTCTTCAGTCCAATACACTGTACTTTCTAGGAGCAGACGCGAGTGCTATTTGCACTGTGTATGACAATGGGAGCGCAATAGTGACTCTTCTTACCAGAAAACAACTCTTGTTCGTAGGACCTGAAACTGCATGGGATTCAACTTCATTTCTCACTGGGAAACAAACATTAGCTACCTTACAAGAAACACACTCTGTTTTTGAGAAAAGAGCACTCGCCTACTCTACTGTGTTTCCTATGGGGTCCGAACAGTGAGCTTGCTCAGAACAAAAGACCTGTGCTTCCTACACACACGGGCCATATCTAGTTCAACTCTGGTTAGGAAACTGACAAGAACAGTAGCACCTATTCTGTCCATTACACTGTACTTGATGGGAACAGACGCGAGTGCTATTTGCCCTGTGTATGACAATGGGAGCATAATAGTGACTCTTTTTACCAGAAAAAAACTCTTGCTCATAGGACAAGAAACTGCATGTGATTCAACTCCATTTATGACTGGGAAACAAACGCTAGCTCGCCTTACAAGAAACACACTCTGATTTTGAGAAAAGAGCACTCTTCTACTCTACTGTGTTTCCTATGGGGCCAGAACAGTGAGCTTCCTCAGAACAAAAGAACTGTGCTTCCTACACACACCGTCCATATCTAGTTCAACTCTGCTTAGGAAACTGACAACAATAGTAGCTCCTCTTCAGTTCAATACACTGTACTTGCTGGGAGCAGACACGAGTGCTATTTGCACTGCGTATGGCAAAGGGAGCACAATAGTGACTCTTCTTACCAGAAAACAACTCTTGCTTGTAGGACCAGAAACTGAGTGGGATTCAACTCCTTTTCTGACTTGGAAACAAACACTAGCTAGCCTTACAAGAAACACACTCTGCTTTTGAGAAAAGAGTACTCTTCTACTCTACTGTGTTTCCTATGGGGTCTGAACAGTGAGCTTGCTCAGAAAAAAAGAACTGTGCTTCCTACACACACGGGCCATATCTAGTTCAACTCTACTTAGGAAACTGACAAGAAGAGTAGATCCTCTTCAGATCAATACACTTTACATGCTGGGAACAGACGCCCGTGCTATTTGCCCTGTGTATGACAATGGGAGCACAATAGTGACTCTTCTTACCAGAAAACAACTCTTGCTCGTAGGACCAGAAACTGCATGTGATTCAACTCCATTTAGGACTGGGAAACAAACGCTAGCTTGCCTTACAAGAAACACACACTGCTTTTGAGAAAAGAGCACTCTTCTACTCTACTGTGTATCCCATAGGGCCAGAACAGTGAGCTTGCTCAGAACAAAAGAACTGTGCTTCCTACACACACGGGCCATATCTAGTTCAACTCTGCTTAGGAAACTGACAAGAACATTAGCTCCTCTTCTGTCCAATACAATGTACTTGCTCGGAGCAGACGCGAGAGCTATTTGCACTGTGTATGACAATGGGAGCTCAATAGTGACTCTTCCCACCAGAAAACAACTCTTGCCTGTAGGACGAGAAACTGCATGTGATTCAACTCCATTTAGGACTGGTAAACAAACGCTAGCTCGCCTTAGAAGAAACGCACTCTGCTTTTGAGAAAAGAGCACTCTTCTACTCTACTGGGTTTCCTATAGGGCCAGAACAGCGAGCTTGCTCAGAACAAAAAACTGTGCTTCCTACACACAGGGGCCATATTTAGTTCAACTCTGAGTAGGAAACTGACAAGAACAGTAGCTCCTCTTCTGTCCAATGCACTGTACTTGCTGGGAACAGACGCCAGTGCTATTTGCCCTGTGTATGACAATGGGAGCACAATAGTGACTCTTCTACCAGAAAACAACTCTTGCTCATAGGACCAGAAACTGCATGGGACTCAACTCCATTTAGGACTGGGAAACAAACGCTAGCTTGCCTTAAAAGAAACACACTCTGCTTTTGAGAAAAGAGCACTCTTCTACTCTACTGTGTTTCCTATGGGTCCCGAACAGAGAGTTTGCTCAGAACAAAAGTCTGTGCTTCCTACACACATGGGCCATATCTTGTTCAACTCTGCTTCGGAAACTGACAAGAACAGTAGCTCCTCTTCAGTCCAATACAGTGTACTTGCTGGGAGCAGACGTGAGTGCTATTTGCACTGTGCATGACAAAGCAGCACCGTAGTGACTTTCCTTACCAGAAAACAACTGTTGCTCGTAGTACCAGAAACTGCATGTGATTCAATTCCATTTAGGACTGGGAAACAAACGCTAGCTCCCCTTACAAGAAACACACTCTGCTTTTGAGAAAAGAGCATTCTTCTACACTACTGTGTTTCCTAAAGGGCAAGAACAGTGAGCTTGCTCAGAACAAAAGAACTGTGCTTCCTCCACACTCGGGCCATAACTAATTCAACTCTGTTTAGGAAACTGACAAGAACAGTAGCTCCTCTTGAGTCCAATACACTGTACTTGCTAGGAGCAGACGCGAGTGCTATTTGCACTGTGTATGGCAATGGGAGCACAATAGTGACTCTTCTTACCAGAAAACAACTCTTGCTCATAGGACCAGAAAATGCATGGGATTCAACTCCTTTTCTGACTGGGAAACAAACACTAGCTAGCCTTACAAGAAACACACTCTGCTTTTGAGAAAAGAGCACTCTTCTACTGTACTGTGATTCCTATGGGGTCCGAACAGTGAGCTTGCTCAGAACAAAAGAACTGTGCTTCCTACACACACGGGCCATATCTAATTCAACTCTGCTTAGGAAACTGACAAGAACAGTAGATCGTCCTCAGTCCAATACATTGTACATGCTGGGAACAAACGACAGTGCTATTTGCGCTGTGTATGACAGTGGGAGCATAATAGTGCCTCTTGTTACCAGAAAACAACTCTTGCTTCTAGGACCAGAAACTGCATGTGATTCAACTCCATCTAGGACTGGGAAACAAATGCTAGCCTGCCTTAGAAGAAACACACTCTGCTTTTGAGAAAAGAGCACTCTTCTACTCTACTGTGTTTCCTATGGGTTCCGAACAGAGAGTTTGCTCAGAACAAAAGAACTGTGCTTCCTACACACATGGGCCATATCTTGATCAACTCTGTTTAGGAAACTGACAAGAACAGTAGCTGCTCTTCAGTCCAATACACTGTACTTGCTAGGAGCAGACGCGAGTGCTATTTGCACTGTGTATGGCAATGGGAGCGCAATAGTGACTCTTCTTACCAGAAAACAACTCTTGCTCATAGGACCAGTAAATGCATGGGATTCAACTTCATTTCTCACTAGGAAACAAACACTAGCTAGCCTTACAAGAAACACACTCTGCTTTTGAGAAAAGAGCACTCTTCTACTCTACAGTGTTTTCTATAGGGTCAGAACAGTGAGCTTGCTCAAAACAAAAGAACTGTGCTTCCTACACAAACGGGCCACATCTAGTTCAACTCTGCTTAGGAAACTGACAAGAACAGTAGCTCCTCTTCAGTCCAATACACTGTACTTGCTGGGAGCAGACGCGAGTGCTATTTGCACTGTGTATGGCAATGGGAGCGCAATAGTGACTCTTCTTACCAGAAAACAACTCTTGCTCGTAGGACCAGAAACTGCGTGTGATTCAACTCTGTTTCTGACTGGGAAACAAACACTAGCTAGCCTTACAAGAAACACACTCTGCTTTTGAGAAAAGAGCACTCGCCTACTCTACTGTGTTTCCGATGGGGCCCAAACAGTGAGCTTGCTCAGAACAAGTGAACTGTGCTTCCTACACACACGGGCCATATCTAGTTCAACTCTGCTTAGGAAACTGACAAGAACAGTAGCTCCCCTTCTTTCCAATACACTGTACTTGATGGGAGCAGACGAGAGTGCTATTTGCACTGTATGTGGCTAAGGGAGCACAATAGTGCAATAGTGACTTTCCTTACCAGAAAACAACTCTTGCTCGTAGGACCAAAAACTGCATGTGATTCAACTCCATTTAGGACTGGGAAACAAACACTAGCTCGCCTTACAAGAAATACACTCTGCTTCTGAGAGAAGAGTACTCTTCTACTCTACTGTGTTTCCTATGGGGTCTGAACAGTGAGCTTGCTCAGAACAAAAGAACTGTGCTTCCTACACACACGGGCCATATGTAGTTCAACTCTGCTCAGGAAACTGACAGGAATAGTAGCTCCTCTTCAGTCCAATACACTGTACTTGCTGGGAGCAGACGCGAGAGCTATTTGCACTGTATATGACATTTGGAGCTCAATAGGGACTCTTCTTACCAGAAAACAACTCTTGCTCGTAGGACCAGAAACTGCATGTGATTCAACTCCATTTAAAACTGGGAAACAAACGCTAGCTTCCTTTACAAGAAACATACTCTGCTTTTGAGAAAAGAGCACTCTTCTACTCTACAGTGTTTCCTATAGGGTCAGAACAGTGAGCTTGCTCAGAACAAAAGAACTGTGCTTCCTACACACGGGCCATATCTAGTTCAACTCTGCTTAGGAAACTGACAAGAAGAGTAGCTCCTCTTCAGTCCAATACACTGTACTTGCTGGGAGAAGAGGCGAGTGCTATTTGAACTGTGTTCGGCAATGGGAGCGCAATAGTGACTCTTCTTACCAGAAAACAACTCTTGCTCGTAGGACCAGAAACTGCGTGTGATTCAACTCTGTTTCTGACTGGGAAACAAACACTAGCTAGACTTACATGAAACACACTCTGCTTTTGAGAAAAGAGCACTCGCCTACTCTACTGTGTTTCCTATGGAGTCCGAACAGTGAGTTACTCAGAACAAAAGAACTGTGCTTCCTACACACATGGGCCATATCTAGTTCAACTCTGCTTCGGAAACTGACAAGAACAGTAGCTCCTCTTCAGTCCAATACACTGTACTTGCTGGGAGCAGACGTGAGTGCTATTTGCACTGTGTATGGCAAAGGGAGCACCATAGTGACTTTCCTTACCAGAAAGCAACTCTTGCTCGTAGTACCAGAAACTGCATGTGATTCTATTCCATGTAGGACTGGGAAACAAACGCTAGCTCCCCTTACAAGAAACACACTCTGCTTTTGAGAAAAGAGCATTCTTCTACTCTACTGTGTTTCCTAAAGGGCCAGAACAGTGAGCTTGCTCAGAACAAAAGAACTGTGCATCCTACACACGGGCCATATCTAGTTGAACTCTCCTTAGGAAACTGACAAGAACAGTAGCTCCTATTCAGTCCAATACACTGTACGTGCTAGGAGCAGACACGAGTGCTATTTGCACTGTGTATGGCAATGAGAGCGCAATAGTGACTCTTCTTACCAGAAAACAAATCTTGCTCGTAGGACCAGAAACTGCATGGGATTCAACTTCATTTCTCACTGGGAAACAAACACTAGCTAGCCTTACAAGAAACACACTCTGCTTTTGAGAAAAGAGCACTCTTCTACTCTACTGTGTTTCCTATAGGTTCAGAACAGTGAGCTTGCTCGGAACAAAAGAACTGTGCTACCTACACACACGGGCCATATCTAGTTCAACTCTGCATAGGAAACTGACAAGAACAGTAGCTCCTCTTCTGTCTAATACAATGTACTTGCTGGGAGCAGACGCGAGAGCTATTTGCACTGTGTATGACAATGGGAGCTCAATAGTGACTCTTCCCACCAGAAAACAACTCTTGCCTGTAGGACCAGAAACTGCATGTGATTCAACTCCATTTAGGACTGGGAAACAAACGCTACCTCGCCTTACATGAAACACACTCTGCTTTTGAGAAAAGAGCACTCTTCTGCTCTACTGTGTTTCCTAATGGGCCAGAACAGTGAGCTTGCTCAGAACAAAAGAACTGTGCTTCCTACACACGGGCCATATCTAGTTCAACTCTGCTTAGGAAACTGACAAGAACAGTAGCTCCTCTTCAGTCCAATACACTGTACTTTCTAGGAGCAGACGCGAGTGCTATTTGCACTGTGTATGACAATGGGAGCGCAATAGTGACTCTTCTTACCAGAAAACAACTCTTGTTCGTAGGACCTGAAACTGCATGGGATTCAACTTCATTTCTCACTGGGAAACAAACATTAGCTACCTTACAAGAAACACACTCTGTTTTTGAGAAAAGAGCACTCGCCTACTCTACTGTGTTTCCTATGGGGTCCGAACAGTGAGCTTGCTCAGAACAAAAGACCTGTGCTTCCTACACACACGGGCCATATCTAGTTCAACTCTGGTTAGGAAACTGACAAGAACAGTAGCACCTATTCTGTCCATTACACTGTACTTGATGGGAACAGACGCGAGTGCTATTTGCCCTGTGTATGACAATGGGAGCATAATAGTGACTCTTTTTACCAGAAAAAAACTCTTGCTCATAGGACAAGAAACTGCATGTGATTCAACTCCATTTATGACTGGGAAACAAACGCTAGCTCGCCTTACAAGAAACACACTCTGATTTTGAGAAAAGAGCACTCTTCTACTCTACTGTGTTTCCTATGGGGCCAGAACAGTGAGCTTCCTCAGAACAAAAGAACTGTGCTTCCTACACACACCGTCCATATCTAGTTCAACTCTGCTTAGGAAACTGACAACAATAGTAGCTCCTCTTCAGTTCAATACACTGTACTTGCTGGGAGCAGACACGAGTGCTATTTGCACTGCGTATGGCAAAGGGAGCACAATAGTGACTCTTCTTACCAGAAAACAACTCTTGCTTGTAGGACCAGAAACTGAGTGGGATTCAACTCCTTTTCTGACTTGGAAACAAACACTAGCTAGCCTTACAAGAAACACACTCTGCTTTTGAGAAAAGAGTACTCTTCTACTCTACTGTGTTTCCTATGGGGTCTGAACAGTGAGCTTGCTCAGAACAAAAGAACTGTGCTTCCTACACACACGGGCCATATCTAGTTCAACTCTACTTAGGAAACTGACAAGAAGAGTAGATCCTCTTCAGATCAATACACTTTACATGCTGGGAACAGACGCCCGTGCTATTTGCCCTGTGTATGACAATGGGAGCACAATAGTGACTCTTCTTACCAGAAAACAACTCTTGCTCGTAGGACCAGAAACTGCATGTGATTCAACTCCATTTAGGACTGGGAAACAAACGCTAGCTTGCCTTACAAGAAACACACACTGCTTTTGAGAAAAGAGCACTCTTCTACTCTACTGTGTATCCCATAGGGCCAGAACAGTGAGCTTGCTCAGAACAAAAGAACTGTGCTTCCTACACACACGGGCCATATCTAGTTCAACTCTGCTTAGGAAACTGACAAGAACATTAGCTCCTCTTCTGTCCAATACAATGTACTTGCTCGGAGCAGACGCGAGAGCTATTTGCACTGTGTATGACAATGGGAGCTCAATAGTGACTCTTCCCACCAGAAAACAACTCTTGCCTGTAGGACGAGAAACTGCATGTGATTCAACTCCATTTAGGACTGGTAAACAAACGCTAGCTCGCCTTAGAAGAAACGCACTCTGCTTTTGAGAAAAGAGCACTCTTCTACTCTACTGGGTTTCCTATAGGGCCAGAACAGCGAGCTTGCTCAGAACAAAAAACTGTGCTTCCTACACACAGGGGCCATATTTAGTTCAACTCTGAGTAGGAAACTGACAAGAACAGTAGCTCCTCTTCTGTCCAATGCACTGTACTTGCTGGGAACAGACGCCAGTGCTATTTGCCCTGTGTATGACAATGGGAGCACAATAGTGACTCTTCTACCAGAAAACAACTCTTGCTCATAGGACCAGAAACTGCATGGGACTCAACTCCATTTAGGACTGGGAAACAAACGCTAGCTTGCCTTAAAAGAAACACACTCTGCTTTTGAGAAAAGAGCACTCTTCTACTCTACTGTGTTTCCTATGGGTCCCGAACAGAGAGTTTGCTCAGAACAAAAGTCTGTGCTTCCTACACACATGGGCCATATCTTGTTCAACTCTGCTTCGGAAACTGACAAGAACAGTAGCTCCTCTTCAGTCCAATACAGTGTACTTGCTGGGAGCAGACGTGAGTGCTATTTGCACTGTGCATGACAAAGCAGCACCGTAGTGACTTTCCTTACCAGAAAACAACTGTTGCTCGTAGTACCAGAAACTGCATGTGATTCAATTCCATTTAGGACTGGGAAACAAACGCTAGCTCCCCTTACAAGAAACACACTCTGCTTTTGAGAAAAGAGCATTCTTCTACACTACTGTGTTTCCTAAAGGGCAAGAACAGTGAGCTTGCTCAGAACAAAAGAACTGTGCTTCCTCCACACTCGGGCCATAACTAATTCAACTCTGTTTAGGAAACTGACAAGAACAGTAGCTCCTCTTGAGTCCAATACACTGTACTTGCTAGGAGCAGACGCGAGTGCTATTTGCACTGTGTATGGCAATGGGAGCACAATAGTGACTCTTCTTACCAGAAAACAACTCTTGCTCATAGGACCAGAAAATGCATGGGATTCAACTCCTTTTCTGACTGGGAAACAAACACTAGCTAGCCTTACAAGAAACACACTCTGCTTTTGAGAAAAGAGCACTCTTCTACTGTACTGTGATTCCTATGGGGTCCGAACAGTGAGCTTGCTCAGAACAAAAGAACTGTGCTTCCTACACACACGGGCCATATCTAATTCAACTCTGCTTAGGAAACTGACAAGAACAGTAGATCGTCCTCAGTCCAATACATTGTACATGCTGGGAACAAACGACAGTGCTATTTGCGCTGTGTATGACAGTGGGAGCATAATAGTGCCTCTTGTTACCAGAAAACAACTCTTGCTTCTAGGACCAGAAACTGCATGTGATTCAACTCCATCTAGGACTGGGAAACAAATGCTAGCCTGCCTTAGAAGAAACACACTCTGCTTTTGAGAAAAGAGCACTCTTCTACTCTACTGTGTTTCCTATGGGTTCCGAACAGAGAGTTTGCTCAGAACAAAAGAACTGTGCTTCCTACACACATGGGCCATATCTTGATCAACTCTGTTTAGGAAACTGACAAGAACAGTAGCTGCTCTTCAGTCCAATACACTGTACTTGCTAGGAGCAGACGCGAGTGCTATTTGCACTGTGTATGGCAATGGGAGCGCAATAGTGACTCTTCTTACCAGAAAACAACTCTTGCTCATAGGACCAGTAAATGCATGGGATTCAACTTCATTTCTCACTAGGAAACAAACACTAGCTAGCCTTACAAGAAACACACTCTGCTTTTGAGTAAAGAGCACTCTTCTACTCTACTGTGTTTCCTATAGGTTCAGAACAGTGAGCATGCTCAGAACAAAAGAACTGTGCTTCCTACACACACGGGCCACATCTAGTTCAACTCTGCTTAGGAAACTGACAAGAACAGTAGCTCCTCTTCTGTCTAATACAATGTACTTGCTGGGAGCAGACGCGAGAGCTATTTGCAATGTGTATGACAATGGGAGCTCAATAGTGACTCTTCCCACCAGAAAACAACTCTTGCCTGTAAGACCAGAAACTGCATGTGATTCAACTCCATTTAGGACTGGGAAACAAACCCTAGCTCGACTTAGAAGAAACACACTCTGCTTTTGAGAAAAGAGCACTCTTCTACTCTACTGTTTTTCTTATAGGGCCAGAACAGTGAGCTTGCTCAGAACAAAAGAACTGTGCTTCCTACACACACTGGCCATATCTAGTTCAACTCTGCTGAGGAAACTGACAAGAAGAGTAGATCCTCTTCAGTCCAATACACTTTACATGCTGGGAACAGACGCCCGTGCTATTTGCCCTGTGTATGACAATGGGAGCACAATAGTGACTCTTCTTACCAGAAAACAACTCTTGCTCGTAGGACCAGAAACTGAATGGGATTCAACTCCATTTAGGACTGGGAAACAAACACTAGCTAACCTTAAAAGAAACACACTCTGCATTTGAGAAAAGAGCACTCTTCTACTCTACTGTGTTTCCTATGGGGTCCGAACAGTGAGCTTGCTCAGAACAAAAGAACTGTGCTTCCCACACACATGGGCCATATCTAGTTCAACTCTGCTTCGGAAACTGACAAGAACAGTAGCTCCTCCTCAGTCCAATACACTGTACTTGCTGGGAGCAGACGCGAGTGCTATTTGCACTGTGTATGGCAAAGGGAGCACCATAGTGACTTTCCTTACCAAAAAACAACTGTTGCTCGTAGTACCAGAAACTGCATGTGATTCAATTCCATTTAGGACTAGGAAACAAACGCTAGCACCCCTTGCAATAAACACACTCTGCTTTTGAGAAAAGAGCATTCTTCTACTCTACTGTGTTTCCTAAACGGCCAGAACAGTAGGCTTGCTCAGAACAAAAGAACTGTGCTTCCTACACACGGGCCATATCTAGTTCAACTCTGCTTAGGAAACTGACAAGAACAGTAGCTCCTCTTCAGTCCAATACAGTGTACTTGCTAGGAGCAGACGTGAGTGCTATTTGCACTGTGTATGGCAATGGGAGCGCAATAGTGACTCTTCTTACCAGAAAACAACTCTTGCTCGTAGGACCAGAAACTGCATGGGATTCAACTTCATTTCTCACTGGGAAACAATCACTAGCTAGCCTTACAAGAAACACACTCTGCTTTTGAGAAAAGAGCACTCTTCTACTCTACTGTGTTTCCCATAGGTTCAGAACAGTGAGCTTGCTCAGAACAAAAGAACTGTGCTTCCTACACACACGCGCCATATCTAGTTCAACTCTGCATAGGAAACTGACAAGAACAGTAGATCCTCTTCTGTCTAATACAATGTACGTGCTGGGAGCAGACGTGAGAGCTATTTGCACTGTGTATGACAATGGGAGCTCAATAGTGACTCTTCCCACCAGAAAACAACTCTTGCCTGTAGGACCAGAAACTGCATGGGATTCAACTCCATTTAGGACTGGGAAACAAACGCTAGCTTGCCTTACAAGAAACACACTCTGCTTTTGAGAAAAGAGCACTCTTCTACTCTACTGTGTTTCCTATGGGGTCCGAACAATGAGCTTGCTCAGAACAAAAGAACTGTTCTTCCTACACACATGGGCCATATCTAGTTCAACTCTACTTTGGAAACTGACAAGAACAGTAGCTCCTCTTCAGTCCAATACACTGTACTTGCTGGGAGCAGACACGAGTGCTATTTGCACTGTGTATCGCAAAGGGAGCACCATAGTGATTTTCCTTACCAGAAAACAACTGTTGCTCGTAGTACCAGAAACTGCATGTGATTCAATTCCATTTAGGACTGGGAAACAAACGTTAGCTGCCCTTACAAGAAACACACTCTGCTTTTGAGAAAAGAGCACTCTTGTACTCTACTGTGTTTCCTGTGGGCTCGGAACCGTGAGCTTGCTCAGAACAAAAGAACTGTGCTTCGTACACACACGGGTCATATCTAGTTCCACTCTGCTTAGGAAACTGACAAGAACAGTATATCCTCTTCTTTCCAATACACTGTACTTGCTGGGAACATACGCGAGTGCTATTTGCACTGTATATGACATTGGGAGCTCAAAAGTTACTCTTCTAACCAGAAAGCAACTCTTGCTTGTAGGACCAGAAACTGCATGTGATTCAACTCCATTTAGGACTGGGAAATAAACGCTAGCTCGCCTTACAAGAAACACACTCTTCTTTTGAGAAAAGAACACGCTTCTACTCTACTGTGTTTCCTATAGGGCCAGAACAGTAAGCTTGCTCAGAACAAAAGAACTGTGCTTCCTACACACACGGCCATATCTAGTTCAACTCTGCTTAGGAAACTGACAAGAACAGTAGCTCCTCTTCAGTCCAATACACTGTACTTGCTGGGAACAGATGCGAGTGCTATTTGCACTGTGTATGGCAATGGGTGCGCAATAGTGACTCTTCTTACCAGAAAACAACTCTTGCTCGTAGGACCAGAAACTGCATGGGATTCAACTCCGTTTTAGACTGGGAAACAAACACTAGCTAACCTTCAAAGAAACACACTCTGCATTTGAGAAAAGAGCACTCTTCTACTCTACTGTGTTTCCTATGGGGTCCGAACAGTGAGCTTGCTCAGAACAAAAGAACTGTGCTTCATACACACACGGGCCATATCTAGTTCAACTCTCCTTAGGAAACTAACAAGAACAGTAGCTCCTCTTCTGTCCAATACACTGTACTTGCTGGGAACAGACGCGATTGCTATTTGCACTGTGTATGGCAATGGGAGTGCAATAGTGACTCTTCTTACCAGAAAACAACTCTTGCTCGTAGGACCAGAAACTGCATGTGATTCAACTCCGTTTCAGACTGGGAAACAAACACTAGCTTGCCTTACAAGAAACACACTCTGCTTTTGAGAAAAGAGTACTCTTCTACTCTACTATTTTTCCTAAGGGGTCTGAACAGTGAGCTTGCTCAGAACAAAAGAACTGTGCTTCCTACACGCACGGGCCATATCTAGTTCAACTCTGCTTAGGAAACTGACAAGAACAGTAGCTCCTCTTCAGTCCAATACACTGTACTTGCTCGGAGCAGACGGGAGTGCTATTTGCACTGTGTATGACAATGGGAGCTCCATAGTGACTCTTTTAACCAGAAAACAACTCTTGCTTGTAGGACCAGAAACTGCATGTGATTCAACTCCATTTAACTGGGAAAGAAACTCTAGCTTGCCTTAGAAGAAACACACTCTGCTTTTGAGAAAAGAGCACTCTTCTACTCTACTGTGTTTCCTATAGGACCAGAACAGTGAGCTTGCTCAGAACAAAAGAACTGTGCTACCTACACACACGGTCCATATCTAGTTCAACTCTGCTTAGGAAACTGACAAGAACAGTAGATTCTCTTCAGTCTAATACACTGTACATGCTGGGAACAGACGCCAGTGCTATTTGCCCTGTGTATGACAATGGGAGCACAATAGTGACTCTTCATACCAGAAAACAACTGTTGTTCGTAGGACCAGAAACGGCTTGGACTTTCAACACCATTTAGGACTGGGAAACAAACACTAGCTTTCCTTACAAGAAACACACTCTGCTTTTGAGAAAAGAGCACTCTTCTACTCTACTGTGTTTCCTATAAGGCCAGAACATTGAGCTTTCTCAGAACAAAAGAACTGTGCTTCCTACACACACGGGACATATCTAGTTCAACTCTGCTTAGGAAACTGACAAGAACAGTAGCTCCTCTTCAGTCCAATACACTGTACTTGCTGGGAACAGATGCGAGTGCTATTTGCACTGTGTATGGCAAAGGGAGCACCATAGTGACTTTCCTTACCAGAAAACAACTCTTGATCGTAGTACCAAAAACTGCATGTGATTCAATTTCATTTAGGATTGGAAAACAAACGCTAGCTCACCTTACAAGAAACACACTCTGCTTTGGAGAAAAGAGCACTCTTCTACTCTACTGTGTTTCCTATAGGGCCAGAACAGTGAGCTTCCAATGAACAAAAGAACTGTGCTTCGTACACACACGGGCCATATCTAGTTCAACTCTGCTTAGGAAACTGACAAGAACAGTAGCTCCTCTTCAGTCCAATACACTGTACATGTTTGGAACATACGATAGTGCTATTTGCACTGTGTATGGCATTGGGAGTGCAATAGTGATTCTTCTTACCAGAAAACAACTCTTGCTTGTAAGACCAGAAAATGCATGGTATTCAACTCCGTTTCTGACTGGAAAACAAACACTAGCTAGCCTTACAAGAAACACACTCTGCTTTTGAGAAAAGAGCACTCTTCTACTCTACTGTGTTTCCTATGGAGTCTGAACAGTGAGCTTGCTCAGAACAAAAGAAATGTCCTTCCTACACACACGGGTCATATGTAGTTAAACTCTGCTTAGGAAACTGACAAGAACAGTAGGTCTTCTTCAGTCTAATACACTGTACTTGCTGGGAACAGAAGCGAGGGCTATTTGCACTGTGTATTGCAATGGTAGCACAATAGTGACTCTTGTTACCAGAAAAAAACTCTTGCTCATAGGACCAGAAACTGCATGTGATTCAACTTCATTTAGGAATGGGAAACAAACGCTAGCTCGCCTTATAAGAAACACACTCTGCTTTTGAGAAAAGAGCACTCTTCTACTCTACTGTGTTTCCTAAAGGGCAAGAAAAGTGAGCTTGCTCAGAACAAAAGAACTGTGCTTCCTACACACACCGTCTATATCTAGTTCAACTCTGTTTAGGAAACTGACAATAATAGTAGCTCCTCTTCAGTCCAATACACTGTACTTGCTGGGAGCAGATGCGAGTGCTATTTGCACTGTGTATGGCAATGGGTGCGCAATAGTGACCCTTCTTACCTGAAAACAACTCTTGCTCGTAGGACCAGAAACTGCATGGGATTCAACTCCGTTTCAGACTGGGAAACAAACACTAGCTAACCTTAAAAGAAACACACTCTGCATTTGAGAAAAGAGCACTCTTCTACTCTACTGTGTTTCCTAAATGGCCAGAACAGTGAGCTTGCTCAGAACATAAGAACTGTGCTTCCTACACACACGGGCCATATCTAGTTCAACTCTGCTTAGGAAACTGACAAGAACAGTAGCTCCTCCTCTGTCCAATACACAGTACTTGCTGGGAACAAACGCGAGTGCTATTTGCAGTGTGTATGGCAATGAGATCACAATGGTGACTCTTCTTACCAGAAAACAACTCTGGCTCGTAGGACCAGAAACTGCATGGGATTCAACTCCGTTTTAGACTGGGAAACAAACACTAGCTAACCTTAAAAGAAACACACTCTGCTTTTGAGAAAAGAGCACTCTTCTACTCCACTGTGTTTCCTAAAGGGCCAAAACAGTGAGCTTGCTCAGAACAAAAGAACTGTGCTTCCTACACACACGGGCCATATCTAGTTCAACTCTGCTTAGGAAACTGACAAAAACAGTAGATTCTCTTCAGTCCAATACACTGTACATGCTGGGAACAGACGCCAGTGCTATTTGCCATGTGTATGACAATGGGAGTACACTAGTGACTCTTCTTACCAGAAAACAACTCTTGCTCGTAGGACCAGAAACTGCATGGGATTCAACTCCATTTATGATTGGGAAACAAACACTAGCTTGCCTTACAATAACACACTCTGCTTTTGAGAAAAGAGCACTCTTCTACTCTACTGTGTTTCCTATGGGGTCCGAACAGTGAGCTTGCTCAGAACAAAAGAACTGTGCTTCATACACACACGGGCCATATCTAGTTCAACTCACCATAGGAAACTAACAAGAACAGTAGCTCCTCTTCTGTCCAATACACTGTACTTGCTGGGAACAGACGCGATTGCTATTTGCACTGTGTATGGCAATGGCAGCGCAATAGTGGCTTTCCTTACCAGAAAACAACTCTTGCTTGTAGGACCAGAAACTGCATGTGATTCAACTCCATTTAGGACTGGGAAACAAACGCTAGCTTGCCTTACAAGAAACACACTCTGCTTTTGAGAAAAGAGTACTCTTCTACTCTACTATTTTTCCTAAGGGGTCTGAACAGCGAGCTTGCTCAGAACAAAAGAACTGTGCTTCCTACACACGGGCCATATCTAGTTCAACTCTGCTTAGGAAACTGACAAGAACAGTAGCTCTTCTTCAGTTCAATACACTGTACTTGCTGGGAGCAGACGGGAGTGCTATTTGCACTGTGTATGACAATGAGAGCTCCATAGTGACTCTTTTTACCAGAAAACAACTGTTGATTGTAGGACCAGAAACTGCATGTGATTCAACTCCATTTAACTGGGAAAGAAACGCTAGCTTTCCTTAGAAGAAACACACTCTGCTTTTGAGAAAAGAGCACTCTTCTACTCTACTGTGTTTCCTATAGGACCAGAACAGTGAGCTTGCTCAGAACAAAAGAACTGTGCTACCTACACACACGGTCCATATCTAGTTCAACTCTGCTTAGGAAACTGACAAGAACAGTAGATTCTCTTCAGTCTAATACACTGTACATGCTGGGAACAGACGCCAGTGCTATTTGCCCTGTGTATGACAATGGGAGCACAATAGTGACTCTTCTTATCAGAAAACAACTATTGTTCGTAGGACCATAAACTGCATGGGATTCAACACCATTTAGGATGGGAAACAAACACTAGCTTTCCTTACAAGAAACACACTCTGCTTTTGAGAAAAGAGGACTCTTCTACTCTACTGTGTTTCCTATAAGGCCAGAACAGTGAGCTTTCTCAGAACAAAAGAACTGTGCTTCCTACACACACGGGCCATATCTAGTTCAACTCTGCTTAGGAAACTGACAAGAACAGTAGCTCCTCTTCAGTCCAATACACTGTACTTGCTGGGAACAGATGCGAGTGCTATTTGCACTGTGTATGGCAAAGGGAGCACAATAGTGACTTTCCTTACCAGAAAACAACTCTTGATCGTAGTACCAAAAACTGTATGTGATTCAATTTCATTTAGGATTGGGAAACAAACGCTAGCTCACCTTACAAGAAACACACTCTGCTTTTGTGAAAAGAGCACTCTTCTACTCTACTGTGTATCCTATAGGGCCAGAACAGTGAGCTTCCAAATAACAAAAGAACTGTGCTTCCTACACACATGGGCAATAACTAGTTCAACTCTGCTTAGGAAACAGACAAGAACAGTAGCTCCTCTTCAGTCCAATACACTGTACATGCTGGGAACATACGAGAGTGCTATTTGCACTGTGTATGGCATTGGGAGTGCAATAGTGACTCTTCTTACCAGAAAACAACTCTTGCTTGTAAGACCAGAAAATGCATGGTATTCAACTCCGTTTCTGACTGGAAAACAAACACTAGCTAGCCTTACAAGAAACACACTCTGCTTTTGAGAAAAGAGCACTCTTCTACTCTACTGTGTTTCCTATGGAGTCTGAACAGTGAGCTTGCTCAGAACAAAAGAAATGTCCTTCCTACACACACGGGCCATATCTAGTTCAACTCTGCTTAGGAAACTGACCAGAACAGTAGCTCCTCTTCAGTCCAATACACTGTACTTGCTGGGAACAGACACGAGTGCTATTTGCACTGCATATGGCAAAGGTAGCACAATAGTGACTTTCCTTACCAGAAAAAAACTCTTGATCGTAGTACCAAAAACTGCATGTGATTCAATTCCATTTATGATTGGGAAACAAACGTTAGCTCACCTTAAAAGAAACACACTCTGCTTTTGAGAAAAGAGCACTCTTCTACTCTACTGTGTATCCTAAAGGGCCAGAACAGTGAGCTTGCTCAGAACAAAAGAACTGTGCTTCATACACACATGGGCCATATGTAGTTCAACTCTGCTTATGAAACTGACAAGAACAGTAGCTCCTCTTCAGTCCAATACACTGTACTTGCTGGGAACAGACGCGATTGCTATTTGCACTGTGTATGGCAATGGTAGCGCAATAGTGTCTGTTCTTACCAGAAAACAACTCTTGCTCGTAGGACCAGAAACTGCATGGGATTCAACTTCATTTGTCACTGGGAAACAAACGCTAGCTTGCCTTACAAGAAACACACTCTGCTTTTGAGAAAAGAGTACTCTTCTACTCTACTATGTTTCCTAAGGGGTCTGAACAGTGAGCTTGCTCAGAACAAAAGAACTGTGCTTCCTACACACACAGGCCATATCTAGTTCAACTGTGCTTAGGAAACTGACAAGAACAGTAGCTCCTCTTCAGTTCAATACACTGTAGTTGCTGGGAGCAGACGGGAGTGCTATTTGCACTGAGTATGACAATGGGAGTTCCATAGTGACTCTTTTTACCAGAAAACAATTCTTGCTTGTAGGATCAGAAACTGCATGTGATTCAACTCCATTTAACTGGGAAAGAAACGCTAGCTTGCCTTAGAAGAAACACACTCTGCTTTTGAGAAAAGAGCACTCTTCTACTCTACTGTGTTTCCTATATGGCCAGAAGAGTGAGCTTGCTCAGAACAAAAGAACTGTGCTTCCTATACACACGGGCCATATCCAGTTCAACTCTGCTTAGGAAACTGACAAGAACAGTAGATCCTCTTCAGTCCAATACACTGTACATGCTGGGAATAGACGCCAGTGTTATTTGCCCTGTGTATGACAATGGGAGTACAATAGTGAATCTTCTTACCAGAAAACAACTCTTGCTCGTAGGACCAGAATCTGCATGGGATTCAACTCCATTTAGGATTGGGAAACAAACACTAGCTCGCGTTAAAAGAAACACACTCTGCTTTTGAGAAAAGAGCACTCTTCTACTCTAGTGTGTTTCCTATAAGGCCAGAACAGTGAGCTTTCTTAGAACAAAAGAACTGTGCTTCCTACACAAACGGGACATCTAGTTCAACTCTGCTTAGGAAACTGACAAGAACAGTAGCTCCTCTTCAGTCCAATACACTGTACTTGCTGGGAAAAGACACGAGTGCTATTTGCACTGCGTATGGCAAAGGTAGCACAATAGTGACTTTCCTTACCAGAAAACAACTCTTGATCGTAGTACCAAAAACTGCATGTGATTCAATTCCATTTAGGATTGGGAAACAAACGTTAGCTCACCTTAAAAGAAACACACTCTGCTTTTGAGAAAAGAGCACTCTTCTACTCTACTGTGTATCCTATAGGGCCAGAACAGTGAGCTTGCTCAGAACAAAAGAACTGTGCTTCATACACACACGGGCCATATCTAGTTCAACTCTGCTTATGAAACTGACAAGAACAGTAGCTCCTCTTCAGTCCAATACACTGTACTTGCTGGGAACAGACGCGATTGCTATTTGCACTGTGTATGGCAATGGGAGCGCAATGGTGTCTGTTCTTACCAGAAAACAACTCTTGCTCGTAGGACCAGAAACTGCATGTGATTCAACTCCATTTAGGACTGGGAAACAAACACTAGCTCGCCTTACAAGAAACACACTCTGCTTTTGAGAAAAGAGTACTCTTCTACTCTACTATGTTTCCTAAGGGGTCTGAACAGTGAGCTTGCTCAGAACAAAAGAACTGTGCTTCCTACACACACGGGCCATATCTAGTTCAACTCTGCTTAGGAAACTGACAAGAACAGTAGCTCCTCTTCAGTTCAATACACTGTACTTGCTGGGAGCAGACGGGAGTGCTATTTGCACTGTGTATGACAATGGGTGCTCCATAGTGACTCTTTTTACCAGAAAACAACTCTTGCTTGTAGGACCAGAACCTGCATGTGATTCAACTCCATTTAACTGGGAAAGAAACGCTAGCTTGCCTTAGAAGAAACACACTCTGCTTTTGAGAAAAGAGCACTCTTCTACTCTACTGTGTTTCCTATATGGCGAGAAGAGTGAGCTTGCTCAGAACAAAAGAACTGTGCTTCCTACACACACGGGCCATATCTAGTTCAACTCTGCTTAGGAAACTGACAAGAACAGTACATTTTCTTCAGTCTAATACACTGTACATGCTGCGAACAGACGCCAGTGCTATTTGCCCTGTGTATTACAATGGGAGCACAATAGTGACTCTTCATACCAGAAAACAACTATTGTTTGTAGGACCAGAAACTGCATTGGATTCAACTCCATTTAGGACTGGAAACAAACACTAGCTTGCCTTACAAGAAACACACTCTGCTTTTGAGAAAAGAGCACTCTTCTTCTCTACTGTGTTTCCTATAAGGCCAAAAAAGTGAGCTTTCTCAGAACAAAAGAACTGTGCTTCCTACACAAACGGGACATATCTAGTTCAACTTTGCTTAGGAAACTGACAAGAACAGTAGCTCCTCTTCAGTCCAATACACTGTGCTTGCTGGGAACAGATGCGAGTGTTATTTGCACTGTGTATGGCAAAAATAGCGCAATAGTGACTTCCTTTACCAGAAAACAACTCTTGATCGTAGTACCAAAAACTGCATGTGATTCAATTCCATTTAGGATTGGGAAACAAACGCTAGCTCACCTTACAAGAAACACACTCTGCTTTTGAGAAAAGAGCACTCTTCTACTCTACTGTGTTTCCTATGGGGTCTGAACAGTGAGCTTGCTCAGAACAAAAGAACTGTGCTTCATACACACACGGGCCATATCCAGTTCAACTCTGCTTAGGAAACTGACAAGAAGAGTAGCTCCTCTACTGTACAATACACTGTACTTGGCTGGGAACAGACGCGAGTGCTATTTGCACTGTGTTTGGCAATGAAAGCACAATAGTGACTCTTTTTACCAGAACACAACTCTTGCAAGTAGGACGAGAAACTGCATGTGAATCAACTCCATTTAGGTTGGGAAACAAACGCTAGCTCGCCTTACAAGAAACACACTCTGCTTTTGAGAAAAGAGCACTCTTCTACTCTACTGTGTATCCTATAGGGCCAGAACAGTGAGCTTGCTCAGAACAAAAGAACTGTGCTTCCTAAACACACGGGCCATATCTAGTTCAACTCTGCTTTGGAAACTGAAAAGAACAGAAGATCCTCTTCAGTCCAATACATTGTACATGCTGGGAACAGACGACAGTGCTATTTGCACTGTGTATGACAATGGGAGCATAATAGTGACTCTTCTTACAATAAAAACAACTCTTGCTCATAGGACCAGAAACTGCATGTGATTCAACTCCATTTAGGACTGGCAAACAAACGCTAGCTCGCCTTACAAGAAACACACTCTGCTTTTGAGAAAAGAGCACTCTTCTACTCTACTGTGTTTCCTAAGGGCTCCGAACCGTGAGCTTGCTCAGAAAAAAAGAACTGTGCTTCCTGCACACGGGTCATATCTAGTTCAACTCTGCTTAGGAAACTGACAAGAACAGTAGGTCTTCTTCAGTCTAATACACTGTACTTGCTGGGAACAGAAGCGAGAGCTATTTGCACTGTGTATGACAATGGGAGCTCAATAGTGACTCTTCCCACCAGAAAACAACTCTTGCTCATAGGACCTCAAACTGCATGGGACTCAACTCCATTTAGGACTGGGAAACAAACGCTAGCTTGCCTTACAAGAAACACACTCTGCTTTTGAGAAAAGAGCACTCTTCTACTCTACTGTGTTTCCTATGGGTGCCGAACAGAGAGTTTGCTCAGAACAAAAGTCTGTGCTTCCGACACACATGGGCCATATCTTGTTCAACTCTGCTTCGGAAACTGACAAGAACAGTAGCTCCTCTTCAGTCCAATACAGTGTACTTGCTGGGAGCAGACGTGAGTGCTATTTGCACTGTGCATGACAAAGCAGCACCATAGTGACTTTCCTTACCAGAAAACAACTGTTGCTCGTAGTACCAGAAACTGCATGTGATTCAATTCCATTTAGGACTGGGAAACAAACGCTAGCTCCCCTTACAAGAAACACACTCTGCTTTTGAGAAAAGAGCATTCTTCTACACTACTGTGTTTCCTAAAGGGCAAGAACAGTGAGCTTGCTCAGAACAAAAGAACTGTGCTTCCTCCACACTTGGGCCATATCTAATTCAACTCTGTTTAGGAAACTGACAAGAACAGTAGCTCCTCTTGAGTCCAATACACTGTACTTGCTAGGAGCAGACTCGAGTGCTATTTGCACTGTGTATGGCAATGGGAGCACAATAGTGACTCTTCTTACCAGAAAACAACTCTTGCTCATAGGACCAGAAAATGCATGGGATTCAACTTCATTTGTCACTGGGAAACAAACACTAGCTAGCCTTACAAGAAACACACTCTGCTTTTGAGAAAAGAGCACTCTTCTACTCTACTGTGTTTCCTATAGGTTCAGAACAGTGAGATTGCTCAGAACAAAAGAACTGTGCTTCCTACACACACGGGCCATATCCAGTTCAACTCTGCTTAGGAAACTGACAACAATAGTAGCTCCTCTTCAGTTCAATACAGTGTACTTGCTGGGAGCAGACACGAGTGCTATTTGCACTGTGTATGGCAAAGGGAGCACAATAGTGACTCTTCTTACCAGAAAACAACTCTTGCTTGTAGGACCAGAAACTGAGTGGGATTCAACTCCTTTTCTGACTGGGAAACAAACACTAGCTAGCCTTACAAGAAACACACTCTGCTTTTGAGAAAAGAGCACTATTCTACTCTACTGTGATTCCTATGGGGTCCGAACAGTGAGCTTGCTCAGAACAAAAGAACTGTGCTTCCTACACACACGGGCCATATCTAGTTCAACTCTGCTTTGGAAACTGACAAGAAGAGTAGATCGTCCTCAGTCCAATACATTGTACATGCTGGGAACAAACGACAGTGCTATTTGCGCTGTGTATGACAATGGGAGCATAATAGTGCCTCTTGTTACAAGAAAACAACTCTTGCTTGTAGGACCAGACACTGCATGTGATTCAACTCCATTTAGGACTGGGAAACAAATGCTAGCTCGCCTTAGAAGAAACACACTCTGCTTTTGAGAAAAGAGCACTCATCTACTCTACTGTGTTTCATATAAGTTCTGAACAGTGAGCTTGCTCAGAACAAAAGAACTGTGCTTCCTAAACACACGGGCCATATCTAGTTCAACTCTGCTTAGGAATCTGACAAGAACATTAGCTCCTCTTCTGTCCAATAGAATGTACTTGCTCGGAGCAGACGCGAGAGCTATATGCACTGTGTATGACAATGGGAGCTCAATAGTGACTCTTACCACCAGAAAACAACTCTTGCCTGTAGGACGAGAAACTGCATGTGATTCAACTCCATTTTGGACTGGTAAACAAACGCTAG
The DNA here is from genome assembly GCF_949786415.1 of Peromyscus eremicus. Taxonomy (NCBI): domain Eukaryota; kingdom Metazoa; phylum Chordata; class Mammalia; order Rodentia; family Cricetidae; genus Peromyscus; species Peromyscus eremicus. The sequence goes on from NW_026735681.1 coordinate 63,049, forward strand.
CTCGCCTTAGAAGAAACGCACTCTGCTTTTGAGAAAAGAGCACTCTTCTACTCTACTGTGTTTCCTTTGGTGCCAGAACAGCGAGCTTGCTCAGAACAAAAAACTGTGCTATCTACACACAGGGGCCATATTTAGTTCAACACTGCTTAGGAAACTGACAAGAAAAGTAGCTCCTCTTCTGTCCAATACACTGTACTTGCTGGGAACAGATGCCAGTGCTATTTGACCTGTGTATGACAATGGGAGCACAATAGTGACTCTTCTTACCAGAAAATAACTCTTGCTCATAGGACTAGAAACTGCATGGGACTCAACTCCATTTAGGACTGGGAAACAAAGGCTAGCTTGCCTTACAAGAAACACACTCTGCTTTTGAGAAAAAAGCACTCTTCTACTCTACTGTGTTTCCTATGGGTTCCGAACAGAGAGTTTGCTCAGAACAAAAGAACTGTGCTTCCTACACACATGGGCCATATCTTGTTCAACTCTGTTTAGGAAACTGACAAGAACAGTAGCTGCTCTTCAGTCCAATACACTGTACTTGCTAGGAGCAGACGCGAGTGCTATTTGCACTGTGTATGGCAATGGGAGCGCAATAGTGACTCTTCTTACCAGAAAACAACTCTTGCTCATAGGACCAGAAAATGCATGGGATTCAACTTCATTTCTCACTGGGAAACAAACACTAGCTAGCCTTACAAGAAACACACTCTGCTTTTGAGAAAAGAGCACTCTTCTACTCTACTGTGTTTCCTATAGGTTCAGAACAGTGAGCATGCTCAGAACAAAAGAACTGTGCTTCCTACACACACGGGCCATATCTAGTTCAATTCTGCTTAGGAAACTGACAAGAACAGTAGCTCCTCTTCTGTCTAATACAATGTACTTGCTGGGAGCAGACGCGAGAGCTATTTGCACTGTGTATGACAATGGGAGCTCAATAGTGACTCTTCCCACCAGAAAACAACTCTTGCCTGTAAGACCAGAAACTGCATGTGATTCAACTCCATTTAGGACTGGGAAACAAACCCTAGCTCGCCTTAGAAGAAACACACTCTGCTTTTGAGAAAAGAGCACTCTTCTACTCTACAGTTTTTCTTATAGGGCCAGAACAGTGAGCTTGCTCAGAACAAAAGAACTGTGCTTCCTACACACACAGGCCATATCTAGTTCAACTCTGCTGAGGAAACTGACAAGAAGAGTAGATCCTCTTCAGTCCAATACACTTTACATGCTGGGAACAGACGCCCGTGCTATTTGCCCTGTGTATGACAATGGGAGCACAATAGTGACTCTTCTTACCAGAAAACAACTCTTGCTCGTAGGACCAGAAACTGAATGGGATTCAACTCCATTTAGGACTGGGAAACAAACACTAGCTTGCCTTACAAGAAACAGACTCTGCTTTTGAAAAAAGAGCACTCTTCTACTCTACTGTGTTTCCTATGGGGTCCAAACAGTGAGCTTGCTCAGAACAAAAGAACTGTGCTTCCCACACACATGGGCCATATCTAGTTCAACTCTGCTTCGGAAACTGACAAGAACAGTAGCTCCTCCTCAGTCCAATACACTGTACTTGCTGGGAGCAGACGCGAGTGCTATTTGCACTGTGTATGGCAAAGGGAGCACCATAGTGACTTTCCTTACCAAAAAAACAACTGTTGCTCGTAGTACCAGAAACTGCATGTGATTCAATTCCATTTAGGACTAGGAAACAAACGCTAGCACCCCTTGCAAGAAACACACTCTGCTTTTGAGAAAAGAGCATTCTTCTATTCTACGGTGTTTCCTAAATGGCCAGAACAGTGAGCTTGCTCAGAACAAAAGAACTGTGCTTCCTACACACGGGCCATATCTAGTTCAACTCTGCTTAGGAAACTGACAAGAACAGTAGCTCCTCTTCAGTCCAATACACTGTACTTGCTAGGAGCAGACGTGAGTGCTATTTGCACTGTGTATGGCAATGGGAGCGCAATAGTGACTCTTCTTACCAGAAAACAACTCTTGCTCGTAGGACCAGAAACTGCATGGGATTCAACTTCATTTCTCACTGGGAAACAATCACTAGCTAGCCTTACAAGAAACACACTCTGCTTTTGAGAAAAGAGCACTCTTCTACTCTACTGTGTTTCCTATAGGTTCAGAACAGTGAGCTTGCTCAGAACAAAAGAACTGTGCTTCCTACACACACGGGCCATACCTAGTTCAACTCTGCATAGGAAACTGACAAGAACAGTAGCTCCTCTTCTGTCTAATACAATGTACTTGCTGGGAGCAGACATGAGAGCTATTTGCACTGTGTATGACAATGGGAGCTCAATAGTGACTCTTCCCACCAGAAAACAACTCTTGCCTGTAGGACCAGAAACTGCATGGGATTCAACTCCATTTAGGACTGGGAAACAAACGCTAGCTTGCCTTACAAGAAACACACTCTGCTTTTGAGAAAAGAGCACTCTTCTACTCTACTGTGTTTCCTATGGGGTCCGAACAATGAGCTTGCTCAGAACAAAAGAACTGTGCTTCCTACACACATGGGCCATATCTAGTTCAACTCTACTTTGGAAACTGACAAGAACAGTAGCTCCTCTTCAGTCCAATACACTGTACTTGCTGGGAGCAGACACGAGTGCTATTTGCACTGTGTATCGCAAAGGGAGCACCATAGTGACTTTCCTTACCAGAAAACAACTCTTGATCGTAGTACCAAAAACTGCATGTGATTCAATTCCATTTAGGATTGGGAAACAAACGTTAGCTCACCTTAAAAGAAACACACTCTGCTTTTGAGAAAAGAGCACTCTTCTACTCTACTGTGTATCCTATAGGGCCAGAACAGTGAGCTTGCTCAGAACAAAAGAACTGTGCTTCATACACACACGGGCCATATCTAGTTCAACTCTGCTTATGAAACTGACAAGAACAGTAGCTCCTCTTCAGTCCAATACACTGTACTTGCTGGGAACAGACGCGATTGCTATTTGCACTGTGTATGGCAATGGGAGCGCAATGGTGTCTGTTCTTACCAGAAAACAACTCTTGCTCGTAGGACCAGAAACTGCATGTGATTCAACTCCATTTAGGACTGGGAAACAAACACTAGCTCGCCTTACAAGAAACACACTCTGCTTTTGAGAAAAGAGTACTCTTCTACTCTACTATGTTTCCTAAGGGGTCTGAACAGTGAGCTTGCTCAGAACAAAAGAACTGTGCTTCCTACACACACGGGCCATATCTAGTTCAACTCTGCTTAGGAAACTGACAAGAACAGTAGCTCCTCTTCAGTTCAATACACTGTACTTGCTGGGAGCAGACGGGAGTGCTATTTGCACTGTGTATGACAATGGGTGCTCCATAGTGACTCTTTTTACCAGAAAACAACTCTTGCTTGTAGGACCAGAACCTGCATGTGATTCAACTCCATTTAACTGGGAAAGAAACGCTAGCTTGCCTTAGAAGAAACACACTCTGCTTTTGAGAAAAGAGCACTCTTCTACTCTACTGTGTTTCCTATATGGCGAGAAGAGTGAGCTTGCTCAGAACAAAAGAACTGTGCTTCCTACACACACGGGCCATATCTAGTTCAACTCTGCTTAGGAAACTGACAAGAACAGTACATTTTCTTCAGTCTAATACACTGTACATGCTGCGAACAGACGCCAGTGCTATTTGCCCTGTGTATTACAATGGGAGCACAATAGTGACTCTTCATACCAGAAAACAACTATTGTTTGTAGGACCAGAAACTGCATTGGATTCAACTCCATTTAGGACTGGAAACAAACACTAGCTTGCCTTACAAGAAACACACTCTGCTTTTGAGAAAAGAGCACTCTTCTTCTCTACTGTGTTTCCTATAAGGCCAAAAAAGTGAGCTTTCTCAGAACAAAAGAACTGTGCTTCCTACACAAACGGGACATATCTAGTTCAACTTTGCTTAGGAAACTGACAAGAACAGTAGCTCCTCTTCAGTCCAATACACTGTGCTTGCTGGGAACAGATGCGAGTGTTATTTGCACTGTGTATGGCAAAAATAGCGCAATAGTGACTTCCTTTACCAGAAAACAACTCTTGATCGTAGTACCAAAAACTGCATGTGATTCAATTCCATTTAGGATTGGGAAACAAACGCTAGCTCACCTTACAAGAAACACACTCTGCTTTTGAGAAAAGAGCACTCTTCTACTCTACTGTGTTTCCTATGGGGTCTGAACAGTGAGCTTGCTCAGAACAAAAGAACTGTGCTTTTTACACACACGGGCCATATCCAGTTCAACTCTGCTTAGGAAACTGACAAGAAGAGTAGCTCCTCTACTGTACAATACACTGTACTTGGCTGGGAACAGACGCGAGTGCTATTTGCACTGTGTTTGGCAATGAAAGCACAATAGTGACTCTTTTTACCAGAACACAACTCTTGCAAGTAGGACGAGAAACTGCATGTGATTCAACTCCATTTAGGTTGGGAAACAAACGCTAGCTCGCCTTACAAGAAACACACTCTGCTTTTGAGAAAAGAGCACTCTTCTACTCTACTGTGTATCCTATAGGGCCAGAACAGTGAGCTTGCTCAGAACAAAAGAACTGTGCTTCCTAAACACACGGGCCATATCTAGTTCAACTCTGCTTTGGAAACTGACAAGAACAGAAGATCCTCTTCAGTCCAATACATTGTACATGCTGGGAACAGACGACAGTGCTATTTGCACTGTGTATGACAATGGGAGCATAATAGTGACTCTTCTTACAATAAAAACAACTCTTGCTCATAGGACCAGAAACTGCATGTGATTCAACTCCATTTAGGACTGGCAAACAAACGCTAGCTCGCCTTACAAGAAACACACTCTGCTTTTGAGAAAAGAGCACTCTTCTACTCTACTGTGTTTCCTAAGGGCTCCGAACCGTGAGCTTGCTCAGAAAAAAAGAACTGTGCTTCCTGCACACGGGTCATATCTAGTTCAACTCTGCTTAGGAAACTGACAAGAACAGTAGGTCTTCTTCAGTCTAATACACTGTACTTGCTGGGAACAGAAGCGAGAGCTATTTGCACTGTGTATGACAATGGGAGCTCAATAGTGACTCTTCCCACCAGAAAACAACTCTTGCTCATAGGACCACAAACTGCATGGGACTCAACTCCATTTAGGACTGGGAAACAAACGCTAGCTTGCCTTACAAGAAACACACTCTGCTTTTGAGAAAAGAGCACTCTTCTACTCTACTGTGTTTCCTATGGGTGCCGAACAGAGAGTTTGCTCAGAACAAAAGTCTGTGCTTCCGACACACATGGGCCATATCTTGTTCAACTCTGCTTCGGAAACTGACAAGAACAGTAGCTCCTCTTCAGTCCAATACAGTGTAATTGCTGGGAGCAGACGTGAGTGCTATTTGCACTGTGCATGACAAAGCAGCACCATAGTGACTTTCCTTACCAGAAAACAACTGTTGCTCGTAGTACCAGAAACTGCATGTGATTCAATTCCATTTAGGACTGGGAAACAAACGCTAGCTCCCCTTACAAGAAACACACTCTGCTTTTGAGAAAAGAGCATTCTTCTACACTACTGTGTTTCCTAAAGGGCAAGAACAGTGAGCTTGCTCAGAACAAAAGAACTGTGCTTCCTCCACACTCGGGCCATATCTAATTCAACTCTGTTTAGGAAACTGACAAGAACAGTAGCTCCTCTTGAGTCCAATACACTGTACTTGCTAGGAGCAGACTCGAGTGCTATTTGCACTGTGTATGGCAATGGGAGCACAATAGTGACTCTTCTTACCAGAAAACAACTCTTGCTCATAGGACCAGAAAATGCATGGGATTCAACTTCATTTGTCACTGGGAAACAAACACTAGCTAGCCTTACAAGAAACACACTCTGCTTTTGAGAAAAGAGCACTCTTCTACTCTACTGTGTTTCCTATAGGTTCAGAACAGTGAGATTGCTCAGAACAAAAGAACTGTGCTTCCTACACACACAGGCCATATCTAGTTCAACTCTGCTTAGGAAACTGACAACAATAGTAGCTCCTCTTCAGTTCAATACAGTGTACTTGCTGGGAGCAGACACGAGTGCTATTTGCACTGTGTATGGCAAAGGGAGCACAATAGTGACTCTTCTTACCAGAAAACAACTCTTGCTTGTAGGACCAGAAACTGAGTGGGATTCAACTCCTTTTCTGACTGGGAAACAAACACTAGCTAGCCTTACAAGAAACACACTCTGCTTTTGAGAAAAGAGCACTATTCTACTCTACTGTGATTCCTATGGGGTCCGAACAGTGAGCTTGCTCAGAACAAAAGAACTGTGCTTCCTACACACACGGGCCATATCTAGTTCAACTCTGTTTTGGAAACTGACAAGAAGAGTAGATCGTCCTCAGTCCAATACATTGTACATGCTGGGAACAAACGACAGTGCTATTTGCGCTGTGTATGACAATGGGAGCATAATAGTGCCTCTTGTTACAAGAAAACAACTCTTGCTTGTAGGACCAGACACTGCATGTGATTCAACTCCATTTAGGACTGAGAAACAAATGCTAGCTCGCCTTAGAAGAAACACACTCTGCTTTTGAGAAAAGAGCACTCATCTACTCTACTGTGTTTCATATAAGTTCTGAACAGTGAGCTTGCTCAGAACAAAAGAACTGTGCTTCCTAAACACACGGGCCATATCTAGTTCAACTCTGCTTAGGAATCTGACAAGAACATTAGCTCCTCTTCTGTCCAATAGAATGTACTTGCTCGGAGCAGACGCGAGAGCTATATGCACTGTGTATGACAATGGGAGCTCAATAGTGACTCTTACCACCAGAAAACAACTCTTGCCTGTAGGACGAGAAACTGCATGTGATTCAACTCCATTTTGGACTGGTAAACAAACGCTAGCTCGCCTTAGAAGAAACGCACTCTGCTTTTGAGAAAAGAGCACTCTTCTACTCTACTGTGTTTCCTATAGTGCCAGAACAGCGAGCTTGCTCAGAACAAAAAACTGTGCTATCTACACACAGGGGCCATATTTAGTTCAACACTGCTTAGGAAACTGACAAGAAAAGTAGCTCCTCTTCTGTCCAATACACTGTACTTGCTGGGAACAGATGCCAGTGCTATTTGACCTGTGTATGACAATGGGAGCACAATAGTGACTCTTCTTACCAGAAAATAACTCTTGCTCATAGGACTAGAAACTGCATGGGACTCAACTCCATTTAGGACTGGGAAACAAAGGCTAGCTTGCCTTACAAGAAACACACTCTGCTTTTGAGAAAAAAGCACTCTTCTACTCTACTGTGTTTCCTATGGGTTCCGAACAGAGAGTTTGCTCAGAACAAAAGAACTGTGCTTCCTACACACATTGGCCATGTCTTGTTCAACTCTGTTTAGGAAACTGACAAGAACAGTAGCTGCTCTTCAGTCCAATACACTGTACTTGCTAGGAGCAGACGCGAGTGCTATTTGCACTGTGTATGGCAATGGGAGCGCAATAGTGACTCTTCTTACCAGAAAACAACTCTTGCTCATAGGACCAGAAAATGCATGGGATTCAACTTCATTTCTCACTGGGAAACAAACACTAGCTAGCCTTACAAGAAACACACTCTGCTTTTGAGAAAAGAGCACTCTTCTACTCTACTGTGTTTCCTATAGGTTCAGAACAGTGAGCATGCTCAGAACAAAAGAACTGTGCTTCCTACACACACGGGCCATATCTAGTTCAATTCTGCTTAGGAAACTGACAAGAACAGTAGCTCCTCTTCTGTCTAATACAATGTACTTGCTGGGAGCAGACGCGAGAGCTATTTGCACTGTGTATGACAATGGGAGCTCAATAGTGACTCTTCCCACCAGAAAACAACTCTTGCCTATAAGACCAGAAACTGCATGTGATTCAACTCCATTTAGGACTGGGAAACAAACCCTAGCTCGCCTTAGAAGAAACACACTCTGCTTTTGAGAAAAGAGCACTCTTCTACTCTACAGTTTTTCTTATAGGGCCAGAACAGTGTGCTTGCTCAGAACAAAAGAACTGTGCTTCCTACACACACAGGCCATATCTAGTTCAACTCTGCTGAGGAAACTGACAAGAAGAGTAGATCCTCTTCAGTCCAATACACTTTACATGCTGGGAACAGACGCCCGTGCTATTTGCCCTGTGTATGACAATGGGAGCACAATAGTGACTCTTCTTACCAGAAAACAACTCTTGCTCGTAGGACCAGAAACTGAATGGGATTCAACTCCATTTAGGACTGGGAAACAAACACTAGCTTGCCTTACAAGAAACAGACTCTGCTTTTGAAAAAAGAGCACTCTTCTACTCTACTGTGTTTCCTATGGGGTCCAAACAGTGAGCTTGCTCAGAACAAAAGAACTGTGCTTCCCACACACATGGGCCATATCTAGTTCAACTCTGCTTCGGAAACTGACAAGAACAGTAGCTCCTCCTCAGTCCAATACACTGTACTTGCTGGGAGCAGACGCGAGTGCTATTTGCACTGTGTATGGCAAAGGGAGCACCATAGTGACTTTCCTTACCAAAAAAACAACTGTTGCTCGTAGTACCAGAAACTGCATGTGATTCAATTCCATTTAGGACTAGGAAACAAACGCTAGCACCCCTTGCAAGAAACACACTCTGCTTTTGAGAAAAGAGCATTCTTCTACTCTACTGTGTTTCCTAAACGGCCAGAACAGTGAGCTTGCTCAGAACAAAAGAACTGTGCTTCCTACACACGGGCCATATCTAGTTCAACTCTGCTTAGGAAACTGACAAGAACAGTAGCTCCTCTTCAGTCCAATACACTGTACTTGCTAGGAGCAGACGTGAGTGCTATTTGCACTGTGTATGGCAATGGGAGCGCAATAGTGACTCTTCTTACCAGAAAACAACTCTTGCTCGTAGGACCAGAAACTGCATGGGATTCAACTTCATTTCTCACTGGGAAACAATCACTAGCTAGCCTTACAAGAAACACACTCTGCTTTTGAGAAAAGAGCACTCTTCTACTCTACTGTGTTTCCTATAGGTTCAGAACAGTGAGCTTGCTCAGAACAAAAGAACTGTGCTTCCTACACACACGCGCCATATCTAGTTCAACTCTGCATAGGAAACTGACAAGAACAGTAGCTCCTCTTCTGTCTAATACAATGTACGTGCTGGGAGCAGACGTGAGAGCTATTTGCACTGTGTATGAAAATGGGAGCTCAATAGTGACTCTTCCCACCAGAAAACAACTCTTGCCTGTAGGACCAGAAACTGCATGTGATTCAACTCCATTTAGGACTGGGAAACAAACCATAGCTCGCCTTAGAAGAAACACACTCTGCTTTTGAGAAAAGAGCACTCTTCTACTCTTCTGTGTTTCCTATAGGTTCAGAACAGTGAGCTTGCTCAGAACAAAAGAACTGTGCTTCCTACACACACGGGCCATACCTAGTTCAACTCTGCATAGGAAACTGACAAGAACAGTAGCTCCTCTTCTGTCTAATACAATGTACTTGCTGGGAGCAGACATGAGAGCTATTTGCACTGTGTATGACAATGGGAGCTCAATAGTGACTCTTCCCACCAGAAAACAACTCTTGCCTGTAGGACCAGAAACTGCATGGGATTCAACTCCATTTAGGACTGGGAAACAAACGCTAGCTTGCCTTACAAGAAACACACTCTGCTTTTGAGAAAAGAGCACTCTTCTACTCTACTGTGTTTCCTATGGGGTCCGAACAATGAGCTTGCTCAGAACAAAAGAACTGTGCTTCCTACACACATGGGCCATATCTAGTTCAACTCTACTTTGGAAACTGACAAGAACAGTAGCTCCTCTTCAGTCCAATACACTGTACTTGCTGGGAGCAGACACGAGTGCTATTTGCACTGTGTATCGCAAAGGGAGCACCATAGTGACTTTCCTTACCAGAAAACAACTCTTGATCGTAGTACCAAAAACTGCATGTGATTCAATTCCATTTAGGATTGGGAAACAAACGTTAGCTCACCTTAAAAGAAACACACTCTGCTTTTGAGAAAAGAGCACTCTTCTACTCTACTGTGTATCCTATAGGGCCAGAACAGTGAGCTTGCTCAGAACAAAAGAACTGTGCTTCATACACACACGGGCCATATCTAGTTCAACTCTGCTTATGAAACTGACAAGAACAGTAGCTCCTCTTCAGTCCAATACACTGTACTTGCTGGGAACAGACGCGATTGCTATTTGCACTGTGTATGGCAATGGGAGCGCAATGGTGTCTGTTCTTACCAGAAAACAACTCTTGCTCGTAGGACCAGAAACTGCATGTGATTCAACTCCATTTAGGACTGGGAAACAAACACTAGCTCGCCTTACAAGAAACACACTCTGCTTTTGAGAAAAGAGTACTCTTCTACTCTACTATGTTTCCTAAGGGGTCTGAACAGTGAGCTTGCTCAGAACAAAAGAACTGTGCTTCCTACACACACGGGCCATATCTAGTTCAACTCTGCTTAGGAAACTGACAAGAACAGTAGCTCCTCTTCAGTTCAATACACTGTACTTGCTGGGAGCAGACGGGAGTGCTATTTGCACTGTGTATGACAATGGGTGCTCCATAGTGACTCTTTTTACCAGAAAACAACTCTTGCTTGTAGGACCAGAACCTGCATGTGATTCAACTCCATTTAACTGGGAAAGAAACGCTAGCTTGCCTTAGAAGAAACACACTCTGCTTTTGAGAAAAGAGCACTCATCTACTCTACTGTGTTTCATATAAGTTCTGAACAGTGAGCTTGCTCAGAACAAAAGAACTGTGCTTCCTAAACACACGGGCCATATCTAGTTCAACTCTGCTTAGGAATCTGACAAGAACATTAGCTCCTCTTCTGTCCAATAGAATGTACTTGCTCGGAGCAGACGCGAGAGCTATATGCACTGTGTATGACAATGGGAGCTCAATAGTGACTCTTACCACCAGAAAACAACTCTTGCCTGTAGGACGAGAAACTGCATGTGATTCAACTCCATTTTGGACTGGTAAACAAACGCTAGCTCGCCTTAGAAGAAACGCACTCTGCTTTTGAGAAAAGAGCACTCTTCTACTCTACTGTGTTTCCTATAGTGCCAGAACAGCGAGCTTGCTCAGAACAAAAAACTGTGCTATCTACACACAGGGGCCATATTTAGTTCAACACTGCTTAGGAAACTGACAAGAAAAGTAGCTCCTCTTCTGTCCAATACACTGTACTTGCTGGGAACAGATGCCAGTGCTATTTGACCTGTGTATGACAATGGGAGCACAATAGTGACTCTTCTTACCAGAAAATAACTCTTGCTCATAGGACTAGAAACTGCATGGGACTCAACTCCATTTAGGACTGGGAAACAAAGGCTAGCTTGCCTTACAAGAAACACACTCTACTTTTGAGAAAAAAGCACTCTTCTACTCTACTGTGTTTCCTATGGGTTCCGAACAGAGAGTTTGCTCAGAACAAAAGAACTGTGCTTCCTACACACATGGGCCATATCTTGTTCAACTCTGTTTAGGAAACTGACAAGAACAGTAGCTGCTCTTCAGTCCAATACACTGTACTTGCTAGGAGCAGACGCGAGTGCTATTTGCACTGTGTATGGCAATGGGAGCACAATAGTGACTCTTCTTACCAGAAAACAACTCTTGCTCATAGGACCAGAAAATGCATGGGATTCAACTTCATTTCTCACTGGGAAACAAACACTAGCTAGCCTTACAAGAAACACACTCTGCTTTTGAGAAAAGAGCACTCTTCTACTCTACTGTGTTTCCTATAGGTTCAGAACAGTGAGCATGCTCAGAACAAAAGAACTGTGCTTCCTACACACACGGGCCATATCTAGCTCAGTTCTGCTTAGGAAACTGACAAGAACAGTAGCTCCTCTTCTGTCTAATACAATGTACTTGCTGGGAGCAGACGCGAGAGCTATTTGCACTGTGTATGACAATGGGAGCTCAATAGTGACTCTTCCCACCAGAAAACAACTCTTGCCTGTAAGACCAGAAACTGCATGTGATTCAACTCCATTTAGGACTGGGAAACAAACCCTAGCTCGCCTTAGAAGAAACACACTCTGCTTTTGAGAAAAGAGCACTCTTCTACTCTACAGTTTTTCTTATAGGGCCAGAACAGTGAGCTTGCTCAGAACAAAAGAACTGTGCTTCCTACACACACAGGCCATATCTAGTTCAACTCTGCTGAGGAAACTGACAATAAGAGTAGATCCTCTTCAGTCCAATACACTTTACATGCTGGGAACAGACGCCCGTGCTATTTGCCCTGTGTATGACAATGGGAGCACAATAGTGACTCTTCTTACCAGAAAACAACTCTTGCTCGTAGGACCAGAAACTGAATGGGATTCAACTCCATTTAGGACTGGGAAACAAACACTAGCTTGCCTTACAAGAAACAGACTCTGCTTTTGAAAAAAGAGCACTCTTCTACTCTACTGTGTTTCCTATGGGGTCCAAACAGTGAGCTTGCTCAGAACAAAAGAACTGTGCTTCCCACACACATGGGCCATATCTAGTTCAACTCTGCTTCGGAAACTGACAAGAACAGTAGCTCCTCCTCAGTCCAATACACTGTACTTGCTGGGAGCAGACGCGAGTGCTATTTGCACTGTGTATGGCAAAGGGAGCACCATAGTGACTTTCCTTACCAAAAAAACAACTGTTGCTCGTAGTACCAGAAACTGCATGTGATTCAATTCCATTTAGGACTAGGAAACAAACGCTAGCACCCCTTGCAAGAAACACACTCTGCTTTTGAGAAAAGAGCATTCTTCTACTCTACTGTGTTTCCTAAACGGCCAGAACAGTGAGCTTGCTCAGAACAAAAGAACTGTGCTTCCTACACACGGGCCATATCTAGTTCAACTCTGCTTAGGAAACTGACAAGAACAGTAGCTCCTCTTCAGTCCAATAAACTGTACTTGCTAGGAGCAGACGTGAGTGCTATTTGCACTGTGTATGGCAATGGGAGCGCAATAGTGACTCTTCTTACCAGAAAACAACTCTTGCTCGTAGGACCAGAAACTGCATGGGATTCAACTTCATTTCTCACTGGGAAACAATCACTAGCTAGCCTTACAAGAAACACACTCTGCTTTTGAGAAAAGAGCACTCTTCTACTCTACTGTGTTTCCTATAGGTTCAGAACAGTGAGCTTGCTCAGAACAAAAGAACTGTGCTTCCTACACACACGCGCCATATCTAGTTCAACTCTGCATAGGAAACTGACAAGAACAGTAGCTCCTCTTCTGTCTAATACAATGTACGTGCTGGGAGCAGACGTGAGAGCTATTTGTACTGTGTATGACAATGGGAGCTCAATAGTGACTCTTCCCACCAGAAAACAACTCTTGCCTGTAGGACCAGAAACTGCATGTGATTCAACTCCATTTAGGACTGGGAAACAAACCATAGCTCGCCTTAGAAGAAACACACTCTGCTTTTGAGAAAAGAGCACTCTTCTACTCTTCTGTGTTTCCTATAGGTTCAGAACAGTGAGCTTGCTCAGAACAAAAGAACTGTGCTTCCTACACACACGGGCCATACCTAGTTCAACTCTGCATAGGAAACTGACAAGAACAGTAGCTCCTCTTCTGTCTAATACAATGTACTTGCTGGGAGCAGACATGAGAGCTATTTGCACTGTGTATGACAATGGGAGCTCAATAGTGACTCTTCCCACCAGAAAACAACTCTTGCCTGTAGGACCAGAAACTGCATGGGATTCAACTCCATTTAGGACTGGGAAACAAACGCTAGCTTGCCTTACAAGAAACACACTCTGCTTTTGAGAAAAGAGCACTCTTCTACTCTACTGTGTTTCCTATATGGCGAGAAGAGTGAGCTTGCTCAGAACAAAAGAACTGTGCTTCCTACACACACGGGCCATATCTAGTTCAACTCTGCTTAGGAAACTGACAAGAACAGTACATTTTCTTCAGTCTAATACACTGTACATGCTGCGAACAGACGCCAGTGCTATTTGCCCTGTGTATTACAATGGGAGCACAATAGTGACTCTTCATACCAGAAAACAACTATTGTTTGTAGGACCAGAAACTGCATTGGATTCAACTCCATTTAGGACTGGAAACAAACACTAGCTTGCCTTACAAGAAACACACTCTGCTTTTGAGAAAAGAGCACTCTTCTTCTCTACTGTGTTTCCTATAAGGCCAAAAAAGTGAGCTTTCTCAGAACAAAAGAACTGTGCTTCCTACACAAACGGGACATATCTAGTTCAACTTTGCTTAGGAAACTGACAAGAACAGTAGCTCCTCTTCAGTCCAATACACTGTGCTTGCTGGGAACAGATGCGAGTGTTATTTGCACTGTGTATGGCAAAAATAGCGCAATAGTGACTTCCTTTACCAGAAAACAACTCTTGATCGTAGTACCAAAAACTGCATGTGATTCAATTCCATTTAGGATTGGGAAACAAACGCTAGCTCACCTTACAAGAAACACACTCTGCTTTTGAGAAAAGAGCACTCTTCTACTCTACTGTGTTTCCTATGGGGTCTGAACAGTGAGCTTGCTCAGAACAAAAGAACTGTGCTTTTTACACACACGGGCCATATCCAGTTCAACTCTGCTTAGGAAACTGACAAGAAGAGTAGCTCCTCTACTGTACAATACACTGTACTTGGCTGGGAACAGACGCGAGTGCTATTTGCACTGTGTTTGGCAATGAAAGCACAATAGTGACTCTTTTTACCAGAACACAACTCTTGCAAGTAGGACGAGAAACTGCATGTGATTCAACTCCATTTAGGTTGGGAAACAAACGCTAGCTCGCCTTACAAGAAACACACTCTGCTTTTGAGAAAAGAGCACTCTTCTACTCTACTGTGTATCCTATAGGGCCAGAACAGTGAGCTTGCTCAGAACAAAAGAACTGTGCTTCCTAAACACACGGGCCATATCTAGTTCAACTCTGCTTTGGAAACTGACAAGAACAGAAGATCCTCTTCAGTCCAATACATTGTACATGCTGGGAACAGACGACAGTGCTATTTGCACTGTGTATGACAATGGGAGCATAATAGTGACTCTTCTTACAATAAAAACAACTCTTGCTCATAGGACCAGAAACTGCATGTGATTCAACTCCATTTAGGACTGGCAAACAAACGCTAGCTCGCCTTACAAGAAACACACTCTGCTTTTGAGAAAAGAGCACTCTTCTACTCTACTGTGTTTCCTAAGGGCTCCGAACCGTGAGCTTGCTCAGAAAAAAAGAACTGTGCTTCCTGCACACGGGTCATATCTAGTTCAACTCTGCTTAGGAAACTGACAAGAACAGTAGGTCTTCTTCAGTCTAATACACTGTACTTGCTGGGAACAGAAGCGAGAGCTATTTGCACTGTGTATGACAATGGGAGCTCAATAGTGACTCTTCCCACCAGAAAACAACTCTTGCTCATAGGACCTCAAACTGCATGGGACTCAACTCCATTTAGGACTGGGAAACAAACGCTAGCTTGCCTTACAAGAAACACACTCTGCTTTTGAGAAAAGAGCACTCTTCTACTCTACTGTGTTTCCTATATGGCGAGAAGAGTGAGCTTGCTCAGAACAAAAGAACTGTGCTTCCTACACACACGGGCCATATCTAGTTCAACTCTGCTTAGGAAACTGACAAGAACAGTACATTTTCTTCAGTCTAATACACTGTACATGCTGCGAAAAGACGCCAGTGCTATTTGCCCTGTGTATTACAATGGGAGCACAATAGTGACTCTTCATACCAGAAAACAACTATTGTTTGTAGGACCAGAAACTGCATTGGATTCAACTCCATTTAGGACTGGAAACAAACACTAGCTTGCCTTACAAGAAACACACTCTGCTTTTGAGAAAAGAGCACTCTTCTTCTCTACTGTGTTTCCTATAAGGCCAAAAAAGTGAGCTTTCTCAGAACAAAAGAACTGTGCTTCCTACACAAACGGGACATATCTAGTTCAACTTTGCTTAGGAAACTGACAAGAACAGTAGCTCCTCTTCAGTCCAATACACTGTGCTTGCTGGGAACAGATGCGAGTGTTATTTGCACTGTGTATGGCAAAAATAGCGCAATAGTGACTTCCTTTACCAGAAAACAACTCTTGATCGTAGTACCAAAAACTGCATGTGATTCAATTCCATTTAGGATTGGGAAACAAACGCTAGCTCACCTTACAAGAAACACACTCTGCTTTTGAGAAAAGAGCACTCTTCTACTCTACTGTGTTTCCTATGGGGTCTGAACAGTGAGCTTGCTCAGAACAAAAGAACTGTGCTTTTTACACACACGGGCCATATCCAGTTCAACTCTGCTTAGGAAACTGACAAGAAGAGTAGCTCCTCTACTGTACAATACACTGTACTTGGCTGGGAACAGACGCGAGTGCTATTTGCACTGTGTTTGGCAATGAAAGCACAATAGTGACTCTTTTTACCAGAACACAACTCTTGCAAGTAGGACGAGAAACTGCATGTGATTCAACTCCATTTAGGTTGGGAAACAAACGCTAGCTCGCCTTACAAGAAACACACTCTGCTTTTGAGAAAAGAGCACTCTTCTACTCTACTGTGTATCCTATAGGGCCAGAACAGTGAGCTTGCTCAGAACAAAAGAACTGTGCTTCCTAAACACACGGGCCATATCTAGTTCAACTCTGCTTTGGAAACTGACAAGAACAGAAGATCCTCTTCAGTCCAATACATTGTACATGCTGGGAACAGACGACAGTGCTATTTGCACTGTGTATGACAATGGGAGCATAATAGTGACTCTTCTTACAATAAAAACAACTCTTGCTCATAGGACCAGACACTGCATGTGATTCAACTCCATTTAGGACTGGCAAACAAACGCTAGCTCGCCTTACAAGAAACACACTCTGCTTTTGAGAAAAGAGCACTCTTGTACTCTACTGTGTTTCCTAAGGGCTCCGAACCGTGAGCTTGCTCAGAAAAAAAGAACTGTGCTTCCTGCACACGGGTCATATCTAGTTCAACTCTGCTTAGGAAACTGACAAGAACAGTAGGTCTTCTTCAGTCTAATACACTGTACTTGCTGGGAACAGAAGCGAGAGCTATTTGCACTGTGTATGACAATGGGAGCTCAATAGTGACTCTTCCCACCAGAAAACAACTCTTGCTCATAGGACCACAAACTGCATGGGACTCAACTCCTTTTAGGACTGGGAAACAAATGCTAGCTTGCCTTACAAGAAACACACTCTGCTTTTGAGAAAAGAGCACTCTTCTACTCTACTGTGTTTCCTATGGGTGCCGAACAGAGAGTTTGCTCAGAACAAAAGTCTGTGCTTCCGACACACATGGGCCATATCTTGTTCAACTCTGCTTCGGAAACTGACAAGAACAGTAGCTCCTCTTCAGTCCAATACAGTGTACTTGCTGGGAGCAGACGTGAGTGCTATTTGCACTGTGCATGACAAAGCAGCACCATAGTGACTTTCCTTACCAGAAAACAACTGTTGCTCGTAGTACCAGAAACTGCATGTGATTCAATTCCATTTAGGACTGGGAAACAAACGCTAGCTCCCCTTACAAGAAACACACTCTGCTTTTGAGAAAAGAGCATTCTTCTACACTACTGTGTTTCCTAAAGGGCAAGAACAGTGAGCTTGCTCAGAACAAAAGAACTGTGCTTCCTCCACACTCGGGCCATATCTAATTCAACTCTGTTTAGGAAACTGACAAGAACAGTAGCTCCTCTTGAGTCCAATACACTGTACTTGCTAGGAGCAGACTCGAGTGCTATTTGCACTGTGTATGGCAATGGGAGCACAATAGTGACTCTTCTTACCAGAAAACAACTCTTGCTCATAGGACCAGAAAATGCATGGGATTCAACTTCATTTGTCACTGGGAAACAAACACTAGCTAGCCTTATAAGAAACACACTCTGCTTTTGAGAAAAGAGCACTCTTCTACTCTACTGTGTTTCCTATAGGTTCAGAACAGTGAGATTGCTCAGAACAAAAGAACTGTGCTTCCTACACACACGGGCCATATCTAGTTCAACTCTGCTTAGGAAACTAACAACAATAGTAGCTCCTCTTCAGTTCAATACAGTGTACTTGCTGGGAGCAGACACGAGTGCTATTTGCACTGTGTATGGCAAAGGGAGCACAATAGTGACTCTTCTTACCAGAAAACAACTCTTGCTTGTAGGACCAGAAACTGAGTGGGATTCAACTCCTTTTCTGACTGGGAAACAAACACTAGCTAGCCTTACAGGAACACACTCTGCTTTTGAGAAAAGAGCACTATTCTACTCTACTGTGATTCCTATGGGGTCCGAACAGTGAGCTTGCTCAGAACAAAAGAACTGTGCTTCCTACACACACGGGCCATATCTAGTTCAACTCTGCTTTGGAAACTGACAAGAAGAGTAGATCGTCCTCAGTCCAATACATTGTACATGCTGGGAACAAACGACAGTGCTATTTGTGCTGTGTATGACAATGGGAGCATAATAGTGCCTCTTGTTACAAGAAAACAACTCTTGCTTGTAGGACCAGACACTGAATGTGATTCAACTCATTTAGGACTGGGAAACAAATGCTAGCTCGCCTTAGAAGAAACACACTCTGCTTTTGAGAAAAGAGCACTCATCTACTCTACTGTGTTTCATATAAGTTCTGAACAGTGAGCTTGCTCAGAACAAAAGAACTGTGCTTCCTAAACACACGGGCCATATCTAGTTCAACTCTGCTTAGGAAACTGACAAGAACATTAGCTCCTCTTCTGTCCAATAGAATGTACTTGCTCGGAGCAGACGCGAGAGCTATATGCACTGTGTATGACAATGGGAGCTCAATAGTGACTCTTACCACCAGAAAACAACTCTTGCCTGTAGGACAAGAAACTGCATGTGATTCAACTCCATTTTGGACTGGTAAACAAACGCTAGCTCGCCTTAGAAGAAACGCACTCTGCTTTTGAGAAAAGAGCACTCTTCTACTCTACTGTGTTTCCTATAGTGCCAGAACAGCGAGCTTGCTCAGAACAAAAAACTGTGCTATCTACACACAGGGGCCATATTTAGTTCAACACTGCTTAGGAAACTGACAAGAAAAGTAGCTCCTCTTCTGTCCAATACACTGTACTTGCTGGGAACAGATGCCAGTGCTATTTGACCTGTGTATGACAATGGGAGCACAATAGTGACTCTTCTTACCAGAAAATAACTCTTGCTCATAGGACTAGAAACTGCATGGGACTCAACTCCATTTAGGACTGGGAAACAAAGACTAGCTTGCCTTACAAGAAACACACTCTGCTTTTGAGAAAAAAGCACTCTTCTACTCTACTGTGTTTCCTATGGATTCCGAACAGAGAGTTTGCTCAGAACAAAAGAACTGTGCTTCCTACACATATGGGCCATATCTTGTTCAACTCTGTTTAGGAAACTGACAAGAACAGTAGCTGCTCTTCAGTCCAATACACTGTACTTGCTAGGAGCAGACGCGAGTGCTATTTGCACTGTGTATGGCAATGGGAGCGCAATAGTGACTCTTCTTACCAGAAAACAACTCTTGCTCATAGGACCAGAAAATGCATGGGATTCAACTTCATTTCTCACTGGGAAACAAACACTAGCTAGCCTTACAAGAAACACACTCTGCTTTTGAGAAAAGAGCACTCTTCTACTCTACTGTGTTTCCTATAGGTTCAGAACAGTGAGCATGCTCAGAACAAAAGAACTGTGCTTCCTACACACACGGGCCATATCTAGTTCAACTCTGCTTAGGAAACTGACAAGAACAGTAGCTCCTCTTCTGTCTAATACAATGTACTTGCTGGGAGCAGACGCGAGAGCTATTTGCACTGTGTATGACAATGGGAGCTCAATAGTGACTCTTCCCACCAGAAAACAACTCTTGCCTGTAAGACCAGAAACTGCATGTGATTCAACTCCATTTAGGACTGGGAAACAAACCCTAGCTCGCCTTAAAAGAAACACACTCTGCTTTTGAGAAAAGAGCACTCTTCTACTCTACAGTTTTTCTTATAGGGCCAGAACAGTGAGCTTGCTCAGAACAAAAGAACTGTGCTTCCTACACACACAGGCCGTATCTAGTTCAACTCTGCTGAGGAAACTGACAAGAAGAGTAGATCCTCTTCAGTCCAATACACTTTACATGCTGGGAACAGACGCCCGTGCTATTTGCCCTGTGTATGACAATGGGAGCACAATAGTGACTCTTCTTACCAGAAAACAACTCTTGCTCGTAGGACCAGAAACTGAATGGGATTCAACTCCATTTAGGACTGGGAAACAAACGCTAGCTTGCCTTACAAGAAACAGACTCTGCTTTTGAGAAAAGAGCACTCTTCTACTCTACTGTGTTTCCTATGGGGTCCGAACAATGAGCTTGCTCAGAACAAAAGAACTGTGCTTCCTACACACATGGGCCATATCTAGTTCAACTCTACTTTGGAAACTGACAAGAACAGTAGCTCCTCTTCAGTCCAATACACTGTACTTGCTGGGAGCAGACACGAGTGCTATTTGCACTGTGTATCGCAAAGTGAGCACCATAGTGACTTTCCTTACCAGAAAACAACTGTTGCTCGTAGTACCAGAAACTGCATGTGATTCAATTCCATTTAGGACTGGGAAACAAACGTTAGCTCCCCTTACAAGAAACACACTCTGCTTTTGAGAAAAGAGCACTCTTGTACTCTACTGTGTTTCCTATGGGCTCGGAACCGTGAGCTTGCTCAGAACAAAAGAACTGTGCTTCGTACACACACGGGTCATATCTAGTTCCACTCTGCTTAGGAAACTGACAAGAACAGTATATCCTCTTCTTTCCAATACACTGTACTTGCTGGGAACATACGCGAGTGCTATTTGCACTGTATATGACATTGGGAGCTCAAAAGTTACTCTTCTAACCAGAAAGCAACTCTTGCTTGTAGGACCAGAAACTGCATGTGATTCAACTCCATTTAGGACTGGGAAACAAACGCTAGCTCGCCTTACAAGAAACACACTCTTCTTTTGAGAAAAGAGCACGCTTCTACTCTACTGTGTTTCCTATAGGGCCAGAACAGTAAGCTTGCTCAGAACAAAAGAACTGTGCTTCCTACACACACGGCCATATCTAGTTCAACTCTGCTTAGGAAACTGACAAGAACAGTAGCTCCTCTTCAGTCCAATACACTGTACTTGCTGGGAAAAGACAAAAGTGCTATTTGTCCTGTGTATGGCAATGGCAGCACAATAGTGACTCTTCTTACGAGAAAAGATCTCTTGCTCGTAGGACCAGAAACTGCATGGGATTCAACTCCATTTAGGACTGGGAAACAAACGCTAGCTCACCTTACAAGAAACACACTCTGTTTTTGAGAAAAGAGCACTCTTCTACTCTAAAGTGTTTCCTATAGGGCCAGAACAGTGAGCTTGCTGAGAACAAAAGAACTGTGCTTCCTACACACATGGGCCATATCTAGTTCAACTCTGCTTTGGAAACTAACAAGAACAGTAGCTCCTCTTCATTCCGATACACTGTAATACCTGGGAACACACGCGAGTGCTATTTGCACTGTGTATGTCAATGAGAGCGCAATAGGGACTTTCCTTACCAGAAAACAACTCTTGCTCGTAGGACCAGAAACTGCATGTGATTCAACTCCATTTAGGACTGGGAAACAAATGCTAGCTCGCCTTACATGAAACACACACTGCTTTTGAGAAAAGAGCACTCTTCTACTCTACTGTGTTTCCTATGGGGTCCGAAAAGTGAGCTTGCTCAGAACAAAAGAACTGTGCTTTCTACACACACGGGCCATATCTAGTTCACCTCTGCTTAGGAAACTGACATGAACAGTAGATCCTCTTCAGTCCAATACACTGTACTTGCTGGGAACAGATGCAAGTGCTATTTGCACTGTGTATGGCAATGGGAGCCCAATAGTGACTTTTCTTACCAGAAAACAACTCTTGTTCGTAGGACCAGAAACTGCATGGGATTCAACTCCATTTAGGACTGGGAAACAAACGCTAGCTCTCCTTACAAGAAAAACACTGCTTTTGAGAAAAGAGCATTCTTCTAATATACTGTGTTTCCTATAGGGCCAGAACAGTGAGCTTCCTCAGAACAAAAGAACTGTGCTTCCTGCACACATGGGCCATATCTATTCAATTCTGCTTAGGAAACTGACAAGAACAGTAGATCCTATTCAGTCCAATACACTGTACATGCTGGGAACAGACGCCAGTACTATTTGCCCTGTGTATGACAATGGGAGCACAATAGTGACTCTTCTTACCAGAAAACAACTCTTGCTCCTAGGACCAGAAACTGCATGTGATTCAACTCCATTTAAGACTGGGAAACAAACGCTAGCTCGCCTTACTAGAAAAACACTCTGCTTTTGAGAAAAGAGCACTCTTCTACTCTTCTGTGTTTCCTATGGGGTCCAAACAGTGAGCTTGCTCAGAACAAAAGAAATGTGCTTACTACACACATGGACCATATCTAGTTCAACTCTGCTTAGTAAACTGAGAAGAACAGTAGCTCTTCTTCAGTCCAATACACTGTACTTGCTGGGAACAGACGCGAGTGCTATTTGCACTGTGTATGGCATTTGGAGCACAATAGTGACTCTTCTTACCAGAAAACAACTCTTGCTCGTAGGACCAAAAACTGCATGTGACTCAACTCCATTTAGGACTGGGAAACAAACGCGAGCTCACCTTACAAGAAACACAGTCTGCTTTAGATAAAAGAGCACTCTTCTACTCTACTGTGTTTCCTATAGGGCCAGAACAGTGAGCTTGCTCAGAACATAATAACTGTGCTTCCTACACACACGGGCCATATCTAGTTCAACTCTGCTTAGGAAACTGACAAGAACAGTAGCTCCTCTTCAGTCCGATACACTGTACTTGCTGAGAACAGACGCGAGTGCTATTTGCACTGTGTCTGGGATTTGGAGCACAATAGTGACTCTTCTTACCAGAAAACAACTCTTGCTCGTAGGAAAAAAAACTGCCTGTGACTCAACTCCATTTATGACTGGGAAACAAACGCTAGCTCGCCTTACAAGAAACACACTCTGCTTTTGAGAAAAGAGCACTCTTCTACTCTACTGTGTTTCCTATAGGGAAAGAACAGTGAGCTTGCTCAGAACAAAGAACTGTGCTTCCTACACACATGGCCGTATCTAGTTTAATTCTGCTTAGGAACCTGACAAGAACAGTAGATCCTCTTCAGTCCAATACCCGGTACATGCTGGGAAAAGACGCCAGTGCTATTTGCCCTGTGTAAAACAATGGGAGCACAATAGTGACTCTTCTTACGAGAAAAGAACTCTTGCTCTTAGGACCAGAAACTGCATGGGATTCAACTCCATTTAGGACTGGGAAACAAACGCTAGCTCGCCTTACAAGAAACACACTCTGCTTTTGAGAAAAGAGCACTCTTCTACTCTACTGTGTTTCCTATGGGGTCCAAACAGTGAGCTTGCTCAGAACAAAAAAACTATGCTTCCTACACACATTGACCATATCTAGTTCAACTCTGCTTTGGAAACTGACAAGAACTGAAGGTGCTCTTCAATCCAATACACTGAACTTGCTGGGAACAGACGCGAGTGCTATTTGCACTGTGTATGGCAATGGGAGCACAATAGTGACTTTCCTTACCAGAAAACAACTCTTGCTCATAGGACCACAAACTGCATGTGATTCAACTCCATTTAGGACTGGGAAACAAACGCTAGCTCACCTTACAAGAAACACACTCTGCTTTTGAGAAAAGAGCACTCTTCTACTCTACTGTGTTTCCTATGGGGTCCAAACAGTGAGCTTGCTCAGAACAAAAGAAATGTGCTTACTACACACATGGACCATATCTAGTTCAACTCTGCTTAGTAAACTGAGAAGAACAGTAGCTCTTCTTCAGTCCAATACACTGTACTTGCTGGGAACAGACGCGAGTGCTATTTGCACTGTGTATGGCATTTGGAGCACAATAGTGACTCTTCTTACCAGAAAACAACAATTGCTTGTAGGACCAAAAACTGCCTGTGACTCAACTCCATTTTGGACTGGGAAACAAACGCGAGCTCACCTTACAAGAAACACAGTCTGCTTTAGATAAAAGAGCACTCTTCTACTCTACTGTGTTTCCTATAGGGCCAGAACAGTGAGCTTGCTCAGAACATAATAACTGTGCTTCCTACACACACGGGCCATATCTAGTTCAACTCTACTTAGGAAACTGACAAGAACAGTAGCTCTTCTTCAGTCCGATACACTATACTTGCTGAGAACAGACGCGAGTGCTATTTGCACTGTGTATGGCAATTGGAGCACAATAGTGACTCTTCTTACCAGAAACAACTCTTGCTCATACAACCAGAAACTGCTTGTGATTCAACTCCATTTAGGACTGGGAAACAAACTCTAGCTCGCCTTACAAGAAACACACTCTGCTTTTGAGAAAAGAGCACTCTTCTACTCTACTGTGTTTTCTATAGGGCCAGAACAGTGAACTTCCTCAGAACAAATGAACTGTGCTTCCTACACACACGGACCATATCTAGTTCAACTCTGCTTAGGAAACTGAGAAGAACAGTAGCTCCTCTTCAGTCCAATACACTGTACTTGCTGGGAACAGATGCGAGAGCTATTTGCACTGTGTATGGCATTTGGAGCACAATAGTGACTCTTCTTACCAGAAAACAACTCTTGCTCGTAGGACCAGAAACTGAATGGGATTCAACTCCATTTAGGACTGGGAAACAAACGCTAGCTTGCCTTACAAGAAACAGACTCTGCTTTTGAAAAAAGAGCACTCTTCTACTCTACTGTGTTTCCTATAGGTTCAGAACAGTGAGCTTGCTCAGAACAAAAGAACTGTGCTTCCTACACACGCGCCATATCTAGTTCAACTCTGCATAGGAAACTGACAAGAACAGTAGCTCCTCTTCTGTCTAATACAATGTACGTGCTGGGAGCAGACGTGAGAGCTATTTGCACTGTGTATGACAATGGGAGCTCAATAGTGACTCTTCCCACCAGAAAACAACTCTTGCCTGTAGGACCAGAAACTGCATGTGATTCAACTCCATTTAGGACTGGGAAACAAACCATAGCTCGCCTTAGAAGAAACACACTCTGCTTTTGAGAAAAGAGCACTCTTCTACTGTTATGTGTTTCCTATAGGTTCAGAACAGTGAGCTTGCTCAGAACAAAAGAACTGTGCTTCCTACACACACGGGCCATACCTAGTTCAACTCTGCATAGGAAACTGACAAGAACAGTAGCTCCTCTTCTGTCTAATACAATGTACTTGCTGGGAGCAGACATGAGAGCTATTTGCACTGTGTATGACATTGGGAGCTCAATAGTGACTCTTCCCACCAGAAAACAACTCTTGCCTGTAGGACCAGAAACTGCATGGGATTCAACTCCATTTAGGACTGGGAAACAAACGCTAGCTTGCCTTACAAGAAACACACTCTGCTTTTGAGAAAAGAGCACTCTTCTACTCTACTGTGTTTCCTATGGGGTCCGAACAATGAGCTTGCTCAGAACAAAAGAACTGTGCTTCCTACACACATGGGCCATATCTAGTTCAACTATACTTTGGAAACTGACAAGAACATTAGCTCCTCTTCAGTCCAATACACTGTACTTGCTGGGAGCAGACACGAGTGCTATTTGCACTGTGTATCGCAAAGGGAGCACCATAGTGACTTTCCTTACCAGAAAACAACTGTTGCTCGTAGTACCAGAAACTGCATGTGATTCAATTCCATTTAGGACTGGGAAACAAACGTTAGCTCCCCTTACAAGAAACACACTCTGCTTTTGAGAAAAGAGCACTCTTGTACTCTACTGTGTTTCCTATGGGCTCAGAACCTTGAGCTTGCTCAGAACAAAAGAACTGTGCTTCGTACACACACGGGTCATATCTAGTTCCACTCTGCTTAGGAAACTGACAAGAACAGTATATCCTCTTCTTTCCAATACACTGTACTTGCTGGGAACATACGCGAGTGCTATTTGCACTGTATATGACATTGGGAGCTCAAAAGTTACTCTTCTAACCAGAAAGCAACTCTTGCTTGTAGGACCAGAAACTGCATGTGATTCAACTCCATTTAGGACTGGGAAACAAACGCTAGCTCGCCTTACAAGAAACACACTCTTCTTTTGAGAAAAGAGCACGCTTCTACTCTACTGTGTTTCCTATAGGGCCAGAACAGTAAGCTTGCTCAGAACAAAAGAACTGTGCTTCCTACACACACGGCCATATCTAGTTCAACTCTGCTTAGGAAACTGACAAGAACAGTAGCTCCTCTTCAGTCCAATACACTGTACTTGCTGGGAACAGATGCGAGTGCTATTTGCACTGTGTATGGCAAAGGGAGCACAATAGTGACTTTCCTTACCAGAAAACAACTCTTGATCGTAGTACCAAAAGCTGCATGTGATTCAATTTCATTTAGGATTGGGAAACAAACGCTAGCTCCCCTTACAAGAAACACACTCTGCTTTTGAGAAAAGAGCATTCTTCTACACTACTGTGTTTCCTAAAGGGCAAGAACAGTGAGCTTGCTCAGAACAAAAGAACTGTGCTTCCTCCACACTCGGGCCATATCTAATTCAACTCTGTTTAGGAAACTGACAAGAACAGTAGCTCCTCTTGAGTCCAATACACTGTACTTGCTAGGAGCAGACTCGAGTACTATTTGCACTGTGTATGGCAATGGGAGCACAATAGTGACTCTTCTTACCAGAAAACAACTCTTGCTCATAGGACCAGAAAATGCATGGGATTCAACTTCATTTGTCACTGGGAAACAAACACTAGCTAGCCTTACAAGAAACACACTCTGCTTTTGAGAAAAGAGCACTCTTCTACTCTACTGTGTTTCCTATAGGTTCAGAACAGTGAGATTGCTCAGAACAAAAGAACTGTGCTTCCTACACACACGGGCCATATCTAGTTCAACTCTGCTTAGGAAACTGACAACAATAGTAGCTCCTCTTCAGTTCAATACAGTGTACTTGCTGGGAGCAGACACGAGTGCTATTTGCACTGTGTATGGCAAAGGGAGCACAATAGTGACTCTTCTTACCAGAAAACAACTCTTGCTTGTAGGACCAGAAACTGAGTGGGATTCAACTCCTTTTCTGACTGGGAAACAAACACTAGCTAGCCTTACAAGAAACACACTCTGCTTTTGAGAAAAGAGCACTATTCTACTCTACTGTGATTCCTATGGGTCCGAACAGTGAGCTTGCTCAGAACAAAAGAACTGTGCTTCCTACACACACGGGCCATATCTAGTTCAACTCTGCTTTGGAAACTGACAAGAACAGTAGATCGTCCTCAGTCCAATACATTGTACATGCTGGGAACAAAGGACAGTGCTATTTGCGCTGTGTATGACAATGGGAGCATAATAGTGCCTCTTGTTACAAGAAAACAACTCTTGCTTGTAGGACCAGACACTGCATGTGATTCAACTCCATTTAGGACTGGGAAACAAATGCTAGCTCGCCTTAGAAGAAACACGCTCTGCTTTTGAGAAAAGAGCACTCATCTACTCTACTGTGTTTCTTATAAGTTCTGAACAGTGAGCTTGCTCAGAACAAAAGAACTGTGCTTCCTAAACACACGGGCCATATCTAGTTCAACTCTGCTTAGGAATCTGACAAGAACATTAGCTCCTCTTCTGTCCAATAGAATGTACTTGCTCGGAGCAGACGCGAGAGCTATATGCACTGTGTATGACAATGGGAGCTCAATAGTGACTCTTACCACCAGAAAACAACTCTTGCCTGTAGGACGAGAAACTGCATGTGATTCAACTCCATTTTGGACTGGTAAACAAACGCTGGCTCGCCTTAGAAGAAACGCACTCTGCTTTTGAGAAAAGAGCACTCTTCTACTCTACTGTGTTTCCTATAGTGCCAGAACAGCGAGCTTGCTCAGAACAAAAAACTGTGCTATCTACACACAGGGGCCATATTTAGTTCAACTCTGCTTAGGAAACTGACAAGAAAAGTAGCTCCTCTTCTGTCCAATACACTGTAGTTGCTGGGAACAGATGCCAGTGCTATTTGACCTGTGTATGACAATGGGAGCACAATAGTGACTCTTCTTACCAGAAAATAACTCTTGCTCATAGGACTAGAAACTGCATGGGACTCAACTCCATTTAGGACTGGGAAACAAAGGCTAGCTTGCCTTACAAGAAACACACTCTGCTTTTCAGAAAAAAGCACTCTTCTACTCTACTGTGTTTCCTATGGGTTCCGAACAGAGAGTTTGCTCAGAACAAAAGAACTGTGCTTCCTACACACATGGGCCATATCTTGTTCAACTCTGTTTAGGAAACTGACAAGAACAGTAGCTGCTCTTCAGTCCAATACACTGTACTTGCTAGGAGCAGACGCGAGTGCTATTTGCACTGTGTATGGCAATGGGAGCGCAATAGTGACTCTTCTTACCAGAAAAAAACTCTTGCTCATAGGACCAGAAAATGCATGGGATTCAACTTCATTTCTCGCTGGGAAACAAACACTAGCTAGCCTTACAAGAAACACACTCTGCTTTTGAGAAAAGAGCACTCTTCTACTCTACTGTGTTTCCTATAGGTTCAGAACAGTGAGCATGCTCAGAACAAAAGAACTGTGCTTCGTACACACACGGGCCATATCTAGTTCAACTCTGCTTAGGAAACTGACAAGAACAGTAGCTCCTCTTCTGTCTAATACAATGTACTTGCTGGGAGCTGACGCGAGAGCTATTTGCACTGTGTATGACAATGGGAGCTCAATAGTGACTCTTCCCACCAGAAAACAACTCTTGCCTGTAAGACCAGAAACTGCATGTGATTCAACTCCATTTCGGACTGCAAAACAAACCCTAGCTCGCCTTAGAAGAAACACACTCTGCTTTTGAGAAAAGAGCACTCTTCTACTCTACTGTTTTTCTTATAGGGCCAGAACAGTGAGCTTGCTCAGAACAATAGAACTGTGCTTCCTACACACACAGGCCATATCTAGTTCAACTCTGCTGAGGAAACTGACAAGAAGAGTAGATCCTCTTCAGTCCAATACACTTTACATGCTGGGAACAGACGCCCGTGCTATTTGCCCTGTGTATGACAATGGGAGCACAATAGTGACTCTTCTTACCAGAAAACAACTCTTGCTCGTAGGACCAGAAACTGAATGGGATTCAACTCCATTTAGGACTGAGAAACAAACGCTAGCTTGCCTTACAAGAAACAGACTCTGCTTTTGAAAAAAGAGCACTCTTCTACTCTACTGTGTTTCCTATGGGGTCCAAACAGTGAGCTTGCTCAGAACAAAAGAACTGTGCTTCCCACACACATGGGCCATATCTAGTTCAACTCTGCTTCGGAAACTGACAAGAACAGTAGCTCCTCCTCAGTCCAATACACTGTAATTGCTGGGAGCAGACGCGAGTGCTATTTGCACAGTGTATGGCAAAGGGAGCACCATAGTGACTTTCCTTACCAAAAAAACAACTGTTGCTCGTAGTACCAGAAACTGCATGTAATTCAATTCCATTTAGGACTAGGAAACAAACGCTAGCACCCCTTGCAAGAAACACACTCTGCTTTTGAGAAAAGAGCATTCTTCTACTCTACTGTGTTTCCTAAACGGCCAGAACAGTTAGCTTGCTCAGAACAAAAGAACTGTGCTTCCTACACACGGGTCATATCTAGTTCAACTCTGCTTAGGAAACTGACAAGAACAGTAGCTCCTCTTCAGTCCAATACACTGTACTTGCTAGGAGCAGACGTGAGTGCTATTTGCACTGTGTATGGCAATGGGAGCGCAATAGTGACTCTTCTTACCAGAAAACAACTCTTGCTCGTAGGACCAGAAACTGCATGGGATTCAACTTCATTTCTCACTGGGAAACAATCACTAGCTAGCCTTACAAGAAACACACTCTGCTTTTGAGAAAAGAGCACTCTTCTACTCTACTGTGTTTCCTATAGGTTCAGAACAGTGAGCTTGCTCAGAACAAAAGAACTGTGCTTCCTACACACACGCGCCATATCTAGTTCAACTCTGCATAGGAAACTGACAAGAATAGTAGCTCCTCTTCTGTCTAATACAATGTACGTGCTGGGAGCAGACGTGAGAGCTATTTGCACTGTGTATGACAATGGGAGCTCAATAGTGACTCTTCCCACCAGAAAACAACTCTTGCCTGTAGGACCAGAAACTGCATGTGATTCAACTCCATTTAGGACTGGGAAACAAACCATAGCTCGCCTTAGAAGAAACACACTCTGATTTTGAGAAAAGAGCACTCTTCTACTCTTCTGTGTTTCCTATAGGTTCAGAACAGTGAGCTTGCTCAGAACAAAAGAACTGTGCTTCCTACACACACGGGCCATACCTAGTTCAACTCTGCATAGGAAACTGACAAGAACAGTAGCTCCTCTTCTGTCTAATACAATGTACTTGCTGGGAGCAGACATGAGAGCTATTTGCACTGTGTATGACAATGGGAGCTCAATAGTAACTCTTCCCACCAGAAAACAACTCTTGCCTGTAGGACCAGAAACTGCATGGGATTCAACTCCATTTAGGACTGGGAAACAAACTCTAGCTCGCTTTACAAGAAACACACTCTGCTTTTGAGAAAAGAGCACTCTTCTACTCTACTGTGTTTCCTATGGGGTCCGAACAATGAGCTTGCTCAGAACAAAAGAACTGTGCTTCCTACACACATGGGCCATATCTAGTTCAACTCTACTTTGGAAACTGACAAGAACAGTAGCTCCTCTTCAGTCCAATACACTGTACTTGCTGGGAGCAGACACGAGTGCTATTTGCACTGTGTATCGCAAAGGGAGCACCATAGTGACTTTCCTTACCAGAAAACAACTGTTGCTCGTAGTACCAGAAACTGCATGTGATTCAATTCCATTTAGGACTGGGAAACAAACGTTAGCTCCCCTTACAAGAAACACACTCTGCTTTTGAGAAAAGAGCACTCTTGTACTCTACTGTGTTTCCTATGGGCTCGGAACCGTGAGCTTGCTCAGAACAAAAGAACTGTGCTTCGTACACACACGGGTCATATCTAGTTCCACTCTGCTTAGGAAACTGACAAGAACAGTATATCCTCTTCTTTCCAATACACTGTACTTGCTGGGAACATACGCGAGTGCTATTTGCACTGTATATGACATTGGGAGCTCAAAAGTTACTCTTCTAACCAGAAAGCAACTCTTGCTTGTAGGACCAGAAACTGCATGTGATTCAACTCCATTTAGGACTGGAAAACACACGCTAGCTCGCCTTACAAGAAACACACTCTCCTTTAGAGAAAAGAGCACTCTTCTATTCTACTGTGTTTCCTAAGGGGTCCGAATAGTGAGCTTGCTCAGAACAAAAGAACTGTGCTTCCTACACACACGGCCATATCTAGTTCAACTCTGCTTAGGAAACTGACAAGAACAGTAGCTCCTCTTCAGTCCAATACACTGTACTTGCTGGGAACAGATGCGAGTGCTATTTGCACTGTGTATGGCAAAGGGAGCACAATAGTGACTTTCCTTACCAGAAAACAACTCTTGATCGTAGTACCAAAAACTGCATGTGATTCAATTTCATTTAGGATTGGGAAACAAACGCTAGCTCACCTTACAAGAAACACACTCTGCTTTTGAGAAAAGAGCACTCTTCTACTCTACTGTGTTTCCTATGGAGTCTGAACAGTGAGCTTGCTCAGAACAAAAGAAATGTCCTTCCTACACACACGGGTCATATGTAGTTAAACTCTGCTTAGGAAACTGACCAGAATAGTAGGTCTTCTTCAGTCTAATACACTGTACTTGCTGGGAACAGAAGCGAGTGCTATTTGCACTGTGTATTGCAATGGTAGCACAATAGTGACTCTTCTTACCAGAAAAAAACTCTTGCTCATAGGACCAGAAATTGCATGTGATTCAACTCCATTTAGGACTGGGAAACAAACGCTAGCTCGCCTTACAAGAAACACACTCTGCTTTTGAGAAAAGAGCACTCTTCTACTCTACTGTGTTTCCTATGTGGTCCGAACAGTGAGCTTGCTCAGAACAAAAAAACTGTGCTTCCTCCACACACGGCCATATCTAGTTCAATTCTGCTTAGGAACCTGACATGAACAGTAGATCCTCTTCAGTCC
This sequence comes from Peromyscus eremicus, assembly GCF_949786415.1. NCBI lineage: Eukaryota > Metazoa > Chordata > Mammalia > Rodentia > Cricetidae > Peromyscus > Peromyscus eremicus. The sequence continues at coordinate 95,281 of NW_026735681.1, forward strand.
AATACACTGTACTTGCTGGGAAAAGACAACAGTGCTATTTGTCCTGTGTATGGCAATGGCAGCACAATAGTGACTCTTCTTACGAGAAAAGATCTCTTGCTCGTAGGACCAGAAACTGCATGGGATTCAACTCCATTTAGGACTGGGAAACAAACGCTAGCTCACCTTACAAGAAACACACTCTGTTTTTGAGAAAAGAGCACTCTTCTACTCTAAAGTGTTTCCTATAGGGCCAGAACAATGAGCTTGCTGAGAACAAAAGAACTGTGCTTCCTACACACATGGGCCATATCTAGTTCAACTCTGCTTAGGAAACTAACAAGAACAGTAGCTCCTCTTCATTCCGATACACTGTAATACCTGGGAACACACGCGAGTGCTATTTGCACTGTGTATGTCAATGAGAGCGCAATAGGGACTTTCCTTACCAGAAAACAACTCTTGCTCGTAGGACCAGAAACTGCATGTGATTCAACTCCATTTAGGACTGGGAAACAAATGCTAGCTCGCCTTACATGAAACACACACTGCTTTTGAGAAAAGAGCACTCTTCTACTCTACTGTGTTTCCTATGGGGTCCGAAAGTGAGCTTGCTCAGAACAAAAGAACTGTGCTTTCTACACACACGGGCCATATCTAGTTCACCTCTGCTTAGGAAACTGACATGAACAGTAGATCCTCTTCAGTCCAATACACTGTACTTGCTGGGAACAGATGCAAGTGCTATTTGCACTGTGTATGGCAATGGGAGCCCAATAGTGACTTTTCTTACCAGAAAACAACTCTTGTTCGTAGGACCAGAAACTTCATGGGATTCAACTCCATTTAGGACTGGGAAACAAACGCTAGCTCGCCTTACAAGAAAAACACTGCTTTTGAGAAAAGAGCATTCTTCTAATATACTGTGTTTCCTATAGGGCCAGAACAGTGAGCTTCCTCAGAACAAAAGAACTGTGCTTCCTGCACACATGGGCCATATCTATTCAATTCTGCTTAAGAAACTGACAAGAACAGTAGATCCTATTCAGTCCAATACACTGTACATGCTGGGAACAGACGCCAGTACTATTTGCCCTGTGTATGACAATGGGAGCACAATAGTCACTCTTCTTACCAGAAAACAACTCTTGCTCCTAGGACCAGAAACTGCATGTGATTCAACTCCATTTAAGACTGGGAAACAAACGCTAGCTCGCCTTACTAGAAAAACACTCTGCTTTTGAGAAAAGAGCACTCTTCTACTCTTCTGTGTTTCCTATGGGGTCCAAACAGTGAGCTTGCTCAGAACAAAAGAAATGTGCTTACTACACACATGGACCATATCTAGTTCAACTCTCCTTAGTAAACTGAGAAGAACAGTAGCTCTTCTTCAGTCCAATACACTGTACTTGCTGGGAACAGACGCGAGTGCTATTTGCACTGTGTATGGCATTTGGAGCACAATAGTGACTCTTCTTACCAGAAAACAACTCTTGCTCGTAGGACCAAAAACTGCATGTGACTCAACTCCATTTAGGACTGGGAAACAAACGCGAGCTCACCTTACAAGAAACACAGTCTGCTTTAGATAAAAGAGCACTCTTCTACTCTACTGTGTTTCCTATAGGGCCAGAACAGTGAGCTTGCTCAGAACATAATAACTGTGCTTCCTACACACACGGGCCATATCTAGTTCAACTCTGCTTAGGAAACTGACAAGAACAGTAGCTCCTCTTCAGTCCGATACACTGTACTTGCTGAGAACAGACACGAGTGCTATTTGCACTGTGTCTGGAATTTGGAGCGCAATAGTGACTCTTCTTACCAGAAAACAACTCTTGCTCGTAGGAAAAAAAACTGCCTGTGACTCAACTCCATTTATGACTGGGAAACAAACGCTAGCTCGCCTTACAAGAAACACACTCTGCTTTTGAGAAAAGAGCACTCTTCTACTCTACGGTGTTTCCTATGTGGTCCGAACAGTGAGCTTGCTCAGAACAAAAGAACTGTGCTTCCTGCACACACGGGCCATATCTAGTTCAACTCTGCTTAGGAAACTGACAAGAACAGTTTCTCCTCTTCAGTCCAATACACTGTACTTGCTGGGAGCAGACACAAGTGCTATTTGCACTGTGTATGGCAATGGGAGCGCAATAGTGACTCTTCTTACCAGAAAACAACTTTTGCTCGTAGGACCAGAAACTGCAAGGGATTCAACTTCGTTTCTGACTGGGAAACAAACACTAGCTAGCCTTACAAGAAACACACTCTGCTTTTGAGAAAAGAGCACTCTTCTACTCTACTGTGTTTCCTATAAGGCCAGAACAGTGAGCTTGCTCAGAACAATAGAACTGTGCTTCCTACACACACGGACCATATCTAGTTCAACTCTTCTTAGGAAACTGACAAGAACAGTAGCTCCTCTTCAGTCCAATACACTGTACGTGCTGGGAACAGACGAGAGTGCTCTTTGCACTGTGTATGGCAAAGGGAGCACAATAGTGACTTTCCTTACCAGAAAACAACTCTTGCTCATAGTACCAGAAACTGCATGTGATTCAAATCCATTTAGGACTGGGAAACAAACTCTAGCTCACCTTACAAGAAACACACTCAGCTTTTGAGAAAAGAGCACTCTTCTACTCTACTGTGTTTCCTATAGGGCCAGAACAGTGAGCTTGCTCAGAACAAAACTACTGTGCTTCCTACACACACGGGCCATATCTAGTTCAACTCTGCTTAGAAAACTGACAAGAACAGTAGCTCCTCTTCAGTCCAATACACTGTACTTGCTGGGAACAGACGCGAGTGCTATTTGCACTGTGTATGGCAAGGGAACCCAATAGTGACTCTTCTTACCAGAAAACAACTCTTGCTTGCAGGACCAGAAACTGCGTGGGATTCAACTCCGTTTCTGACTGGGAAACAAACACTATGTAGCCTTACAAGAAACACACTCTGCTTTTGAGAAATGAACACTCTTCTACTCTACTGTGTTTCCTATAGGGCCAGAACAGTGAGCTTGCTCAGAACAAAAGAACTGTGCTTCCTATACACGGGCCATATCTAGTTCAACTCTGCTTAGGAAACTGACAAGAACAGTAGATCCTCTTCATTCCAATACACTGTACTTGCTGGGAACAGACGCGAGTGCTATTTGCACTGTGTATGGCATTTGGAGCGCAATAGTGACTCTTCTTACCAGAAAACAACTCTTGCTCGTAGGACCAAAAACTGCCTGTGACTCAACTCTATTTAGGACTGGGAAACAAATGCGAGCTCGCCTTACAAGAAATACACTCTATTTTAGAGAAAAGAGCACTCTTCTACTCTACGGTGTTTCCTATGTGGTCCGAACAGTGAGCTTGCTCAGAACAAAAGAACTGTGCTTCCTACATACATGGCCATATCTAGTTCAATTCTGCTTAGGAACCTGACAAGAACAGTAGATCCTCTTCAGTCCAATACACTGTACTTGCTGGGAACAGACAACAGTGCTACTTGTCCTGTGTATGGCAATGGGAGCGCAATAGTGACTTTCCTTACCAGAAAACAACTCTTGTTCGTAGGACCAGAAACTGCATGTGATTCAACTCCATTTAGGACTGGAAAACACACGCTAGCTCGCCTGACAAGAAATACACTCTGCTTTTGAGAAAAGAGCACTCTTCTATTCTACTGTGTTTCCTAAGGGGTCCGAACAGTGAGCTTGCTCAGAACAAAAGAACTGTGCTTCCTACACACACGGATAATATCTAGTTCAACTCTGCTTAGGAAACTGACAAGAACAGTAGCTCCTCTTCAGTCCAATACACTGTACGTGCTGGGAACAGACGCGAGTGCTATTTGCACTGTGTATGGCAATGGGAGCACAATGTGACTTTCCTTAGCAGAAAACAACTCTTGTTCGTAGTACCAGAAACTGCATGTGATTCAACTCCATTTAGGACTGGGAAACAAACGATAGCTCGCCTTACAAGAAACACACTCTGCTTTAGAGAAAAGAGCACTCATCTACTCTACTGTGATTTCTATAGGGCCAGAACAGTGAGCTTGCTCAGAACATAAGAACTGTGCTTCCTACACACACGGGCCATATCTAGATCAACTCTGCTTAGGAAACTGACAAGAACAGTACCTCCTCTTCAGTCTGATACACTGTACTTGCTGGGAACAGACGCGAGTGCTATTTGCACTGTGTATGGCAATGGGAACACAATAGTGACTTTCCTTACCAGAAAACAACTCTTGCTCGTAGGACCAGAAACTGCATGTGATTCAACTCCATTTAGGACTGGGAAACAAATGCTAGCTCGCCTTACAAGAAACACACTCTGCTTTTGAGAAAAGAGCACTCTTCTACTCTACTGTGTTTCCTAAAGGGCCAGAACAGTGAGCTTGCTCAGAACAAAAGTACTGTGCTTCCTACACACGGGCCATATCTAGTTCAACTCTGCTTAGGAAACTGACAAGAACAGTAGATCCTCTTCATTCCAATATACTGTACTTGCTGGGAACAGACGCGAGTGCTATTTGCACTGTGTATGGCATTTGGAGCGCAATAGTGACTCTTCTTACCAGAAAACAACTCTTGCTCGTAGGACCAAAAACTGCCTGTGACTCAACTCTATTTAGGACTGGGAAACAAATGCGAGCTCGCCTTACAAGAAATACACTCTACTTTAGAGAAAAGAGCACTCTTCTACTCTACTGTGTTTCCTATGGGGCCAGAACAGTGAGCTTGCTCAGAACATAATAACTGTGCTTCCTGCACACACCGGCCATATCTAGTTCATCTCTGCTTAGGAACCTGACAAGAACAGTAGATCCTCTTCAGTCCAATACACTGTACTTGCTGGGAACATGCGCGAGTGCTATTTGCACTCTGTATGGCAATGAGAGCGCAATAGTGACTTTCCTTACCAGAAAACAACTCTTGCTCATAGCACTACAAACTGCATGTGATACAACGCCATTTAGGACTGGGAAACAAATGCTAGCTCGCCTTACAAGAAACACACTTTGCTTTTGAGAAAAGAGCACTCTTCTACTCTACTGTGTTTCCTATGGGATCTGAACAGTGAGCTTGCTCAGAACAAAAGAACTGTGCTTCCTACACACACGATCATGTCTTGTTCAATTCTGCTTAGGAACCTGACAAGAACAGTAGATCCTCTTCAGTCCAATACACTGTACTTGCTGGGAATAGACGCCAGTGCTATTTGTCCTGTGGATGGCAATGGCAGCGCAATAGTGACTCTTCTTACCAGAAAACAACTCTTGCTCGTAGGACCAGAAACTGCATGGGATTCAACTTCGTTTCTGACTGGGAAACAAACACTAGCTAGCCTTACAAGAAACACACTCTGATTTTGAGAAAAGAGCACCCTTTTACTCTACTGTGTTTCCTATAGGGCCAGAACAGTGAGCTTGCTCAGAACAAAAGAACTGTGCTTCCTACACACACGGGCCATATCTAGTTCAACTCTGCTTAGGAACCTGACAAGAACATTAGCTCCTCTTCAGTCCAATACACTGTACTTGCTGGGAACAGACGTGAGTGCTATTTGCACTGTGTATGGCAATGAGAGCACAATAGTGACTTTCCTTACAAGAAAACAACTCTTGCTCGTAGTACCAGAAACTGCATGTGATTCAAATCCATTTAGGACTGGGAAACAAACTCTAGCTCACCTTACAAGAAACACACTCAGCTTTTGAGAAAAGACCACTCTTCTACTCTACGGTGTTTCCTATGTGGTCCGAACAGTGAGCTTGCTCAGAACAAAAGAACTGTGCTTCCTACATACACGGCCATATCTAGTTCAATTCTGCTTAGGAACCTGACAAGAACAGTAGATCCTCTTCAGTCCAATACACTGTACCTGCTGGGAACAGACGCCAGTGCTATTTGTCCTGTGGATGGCAATGGCAGCGCAATAGTGACTCTTCTTACCATAAAACAACTCTTGCTCCTAGGACCAGAAACTGCATGTGATTCAACTCCATTTAGGACTGGGAAACAAATGCTAGCTCGCCTTACAAGAAACACACTCTACTTTAGAGAAAAGAGCACTCTTCTACTCTACTGTGTTTCCTATAGGGCCAGAACAGTGAGCTTGCTCAGAACAAAAGAACTGTGCTTCCTACACACGGGCCATATCTATTTCAACTCTGCTTAGGAAACTGACAAGAACAGTAGCTCCTATTCAGTCCAATACACTGTACTTGCTCTGAACAGACGGGAGTGCTATTTGCACTGTGTATGGCATTTGGAGCGCAATAATGACTCTTCTTACCAGAAAACAACTCTTGCTCGTAGGACCAAAAACTGCCTGTGACTCAAATCCATTTAGGACTGGGAAACAAACGCGAGCTCACCTTACAAGAAATACACTCTGCTTTAGAGAAAAGAGCACTCTTCTACTCTACTGTGTTTCCTATAGGGCCAGAACAGTGAGCTTGCTCAGAACATAAGAACTGTGCTTCCTATACCCACGGGCCATATCTAGTTCAACTCTGCTTAGGAACCTGACAAGAACAGTAGATCCTCTTCAGTCCAATACACTGTACTTGCTGGGAACAGACGCGAGTGCTATTTGCACTGTGTATGGCATTGAGAGCACAATAGTGACATTCCTTAGCAGAACAAAACTCTTGCTCATAGTACCACAAACTGCAGGTTATTTAACGCCATTTAGGACTGGGAAACAAATGCTAGCTCGCCTTAAAAGAAACACACTCTGCTTTTGAGAAAAGAGCACTCTTCTACTCTACTGTGTTTCCTATGGGGTCCGAACAGTGAGCTTGCTCAGAACAAAAGAACTGTGCTTCCTACACACACGGGTCATATCTAGTTCAACTCTGGTTAGAAAACTGACAAGAACACTATCTCCTCTTCTGTCCAATACACTGTACTTGCTGGGAACAGACGCGAGTGCTATTTTCACTGTGTATGGCAATGGGAGCGCAATAGTGACTCTTCTTACCAGAAAACAACTCTTGCTTGTAGGACCAGAAACTGCATGGAATTCAACTTCGTTTCTGAATGGGAAACAAACACTAGCTAGCCTTACAAGAAACACACTCTGCTTTTGAGAAAAGAGCACTCTTCTACTCTACTGTGTTTCCTATAAAGCCAGAAGAGTGAGCTTGCATAGAACAAAAGAACTGTGCTTCCTAAACACACGGGCCATATCTAGTTCAACTCTGCTTAGGAAACTGACAAGAACAGTAGGTCCTCCTCAGTCCAATACACTGTACATGCTGGGAACAGACACCCGTGCTATTTGCCCTGTGTATGACAATGGGAGCGTAATTGTGACTCTTCTTACCAGAAAACAACTCTTCCTCGTAGGACCGGAAACTGCATGGGATTCAACTCCATTTATGACTGGGAAACGAATGCTAGCTCGCCTTACAAGAAACACACTCTGCTTTTGAGAAAAGAGCACTCTTCTACTCTACTGTGTTTCCAATAGGGCCAGAACAGTGAGCTTGTTCAGAACATAAGAACTGTGCTTCCTACACACACGGGCCATATCTAGTTCAACTCTGCTTAGGAAACTGACAAGAAAAGTTTCTCCTCTTCAGTCCAATACACTGTACTTGCTGGGAGCAGACACAAGTGCTATTTGCACTGTGTATGGCAATGGGAGCGCAATAGTGACTCTTTTTACCAGAAAACAACTTTTGCTCGTAGGACCAGAAACTGCATGGGATTCAACTTCGTTTCTGACTGGGAAACAAACACTAGCTAGCCTTACAAGAAACACACTCTGCTTTTGAGAAAAGAGCACTCTTCTACTCTACTGTGTTTCCTATAGGGCCAGAACAGTGAGCTTGCTCAGAACAATAGAACTGTGCTTCCTACACACACGGACCATATCTAGTTCAACTCTTCTTAGGAAACTGACAAGAACAGTAGCTCCTCTTCAGTCCAATACACTGTACGTGCTGGGAACAGACGCGAGTGCTATTTGCACTGTGTATGGCAAAGGGAGCACAATAGTGACTTTCCTTACCAGAAAACAAATCTTGCTCGTAGTACCAGAAACTGCATGTGATTCAAATCCATTTAGGACTGGGAAACAAATGCTAGCTCGCCTTACAAGAAACACACTCTGCTTTTGAGAAAAGAGCACTCTTCTACTCTACGGTGTTTCCTATGGGGTCCAAACAGTGAGCTTGCTCAGAACAAAAGAACTGTGCTTCCTACACACATGGACCATATCTAGTTCAACTCTGCTTAGGAAACTGACAAGAACAGTAGCTCCTGTTCAGTCCAATACACTGTACTTGCTGGGCACAGATGCGAGTGCTATTTGCACTGTGTATGGCAATTGGAGCACAATAGTGACTCTTCTTACAGAAAACAACTCTTGCTCGTAGGACCAAAAACTGCATGTGACTCAACTCCATTTAGGACTGGGAAACAAACGCGAGCTCGCCTTACAAAAAACACACTCTGCTTTAGAGAAAAGAGCACTCTTCTATTCTACTGTGTTTCCTATAGGGCCAGAACAGTGAGCTTGCTCAGAACATAATAACTGTGCTTCCTACACACCGGCCATATCTTATTCAACTCTGCTGAGGAACCTGACAAGAACAGTAGATCCTCTTCAGTCCAAAACACTGTACTTGCTGGGAACAGACGCGAGTGCTATTTGCACTGTGTATGGCAATGAGAGCACAATAGTGACTTTCCTTACCAGAAAACAACTCTTGCTCATAGGACTACAAACTGCATGTGATTCAACGCCATTTAGTACTGGGAAACAAATGCTAGCTCGCCTTACAAGAAACTCACTCTGCTTTTGAGAAAAGAGCACTCTTCTACTCTACGGTGTTTCCTATGTGGTCCGAACAGTGAGCTTGCTCAGAACAAAAGAACTGTGCTTCCTACACACGGCCATATCTAGTTCAGTTCTGCTAGGAAACTGATAAGAACAGTAGATCCTCTTCAGTCCAATACACTGTACTTGCTGGGAACAGACAACAGTGCTATTTGTCATGTGTATGGCAATGGCAGCGCAATAGTGACTATTCTTACCATTAAACAACTCTTGCTCGTAGGACCAGAAACTGCATGGGATTCCACTCCATTTAGGACTGGGAAACTAACGCTAGCTCGCATTACAAGAAACACACTCTGCTCTAGAGAAAAGTTCACTCTTCTACTCTACTGTGTTTCCTATGGGGTGCAAACAGTGAGCTTGCTCAGAACAAAAGAACTGTGCTTCCTACACACATGGACCATATGTAGTTCAACTCTGCTTAGGAAACTGACAAGAACAGTAGCTCCTATTCAGTCCAATACACTGTACTTGCTGGGAAAAGACGCGAGTGCTATTTGCCCTGTGTATGGCAATGGGAGCGCAATAGTGACTTTCCTTACCAGAAAACAACTCTTGTTCGTAGGACCAGAAACTGCATGTGATTCAACTCCATTTAGGACTGGAAAACACACGCTAGCTCGCCTGACAAGAAATACACTCTGCTTTTGAGAAAAGAGCACTCTTCTATTCTACTGTGTTTCCTAAGGGGTCCGAACAGTGAGCTTGCTCAGAACAAAAGAACTGTGCTTCCTACACACACGGATAATATCTAGTTCAACTCTGCTTAGGAAACTGACAAGAACAGTAGCTCCTCTTCAGTCCAATACACTGTACGTGCTGGGAACAGACGCGAGTGCTATTTGCACTGTGTATGGCAATGGGAGCACAATGTGACTTTCCTTAGCAGAAAACAACTCTTGTTCGTAGGACCAGAAACTGCATGTGATTCAACTCCATTTAGGACTGGGAAACAAACGATAGCTCGCCTTACAAGAAACACACTCTGCTTTAGAGAAAAGAGCACTCATCTACTCTACTGTGATTTCTATAGGGCCAGAACAGTGAGCTTGCTCAGAACATAAGAACTGTGCTTCCTACACACACGGGCCATATCTAGATCAACTCTGCTTAGGAAACTGACAAGAACAGTACCTCCTCTTCAGTCTGATACACTGTACTTGCTGGGAACAGACGCGAGTGCTATTTGCACTGTGTATGGCAATGGGAACACAATAGTGACTTTCCTTACCAGAAAACAACTCTTGCTCGTAGGACCAGAAACTGCATGTGATTCAACTCCATTTAGGACTGGGAAACAAATGCTAGCTCGCCTTACAAGAAACACACTCTGCTTTTGAGAAAAGAGCACTCTTCTACTCTACTGTGTTTCCTAAAGGGCCAGAACAGTGAGCTTGCTCAGAACAAAAGTACTGTGCTTCCTACACACGGGCCATATCTAGTTCAACTCTGCTTAGGAAACTGACAAGAACAGTAGATCCTCTTCATTCCAATATACTGTACTTGCTGGGAACAGACGCGAGTGCTATTTGCACCTTGTATGGCATTTGGAGCGCAATAGTGACTCTTCTTACCAGAAAACAACTCTTGCTCGTAGGACCAAAAACTGCCTGTGACTCAACTCTATTTAGGACTGGGAAACAAATGCGAGCTCGCCTTACAAGAAATACACTCTACTTTAGAGAAAAGAGCACTCTTCTACTCTACTGTGTTTCCTATGGGGCCAGAACAGTGAGCTTGCTCAGAACATAATAACTGTGCTTCCTGCACACACCGGCCATATCTAGTTCATCTCTGCTTAGGAACCTGACAAGAACAGTAGATCCTCTTCAGTCCAATACACTGTACTTGCTGGGAACAGGCGCGAGTGCTATTTGCACTCTGTATGGCAATGAGAGCGCAATAGTGACTTTCCTTACCAGAAAACAACTCTTGCTCATAGCACTACAAACTGCATGTGATACAACGCCATTTAGGACTGGGAAACAAATGCTAGCTCGCCTTACAAGAAACACACTTTGCTTTTGAGAAAAGAGCACTCTTCTACTCTACTGTGTTTCCTATGGGATCTGAACAGTGAGCTTGCTCAGAACAAAAGAACTGTGCTTCCTACACACACGATCATGTCTTGTTCAATTCTGCTTAGGAACCTGACAAGAACAGTAGATCCTCTTCAGTCCAATACACTGTACTTGCTGGGAATAGACGCCAGTGCTATTTGTCCTGTGGATGGCAATGGCAGCGCAATAGTGACTCTTCTTACCAGAAAACAACTCTTGCTCGTAGGACCAGAAACTGCATGGGATTCAACTTCGTTTCTGACTGGGAAACAAACACTAGCTAGCCTTACAAGAAACACACTCTGATTTTGAGAAAAGAGCACCCTTTTACTCTACTGTGTTTCCTATAGGGCCAGAACAGTGAGCTTGCTCAGAACAAAAGAACTGTGCTTCCTACACACACGGGCCATATCTAGTTCAACTCTGCTTAGGAACCTGACAAGAACATTAGCTCCTCTTCAGTCCAATACACTGTACTTGCTGGGAACAGACGTGAGTGCTATTTGCACTGTGTATGGCAATGAGAGCACAATAGTGACTTTCCTTACAAGAAAACAACTCTTGCTCGTAGTACCAGAAACTGCATGTGATTCAAATCCATTTAGGACTGGGAAACAAACTCTAGCTCACCTTACAAGAAACACACTCAGCTTTTGAGAAAAGACCACTCTTCTACTCTACGGTGTTTCCTATGTGGTCCGAACAGTGAGCTTGCTCAGAACAAAAGAACTGTGCTTCCTACATACACGGCCATATCTAGTTCAATTCTGCTTAGGAACCTGACAAGAACAGTAGATCCTCTTCAGTCCAATACACTGTACCTGCTGGGAACAGACGCCAGTGCTATTTGTCCTGTGGATGGCAATGGCAGCGCAATAGTGACTCTTCTTACCATAAAACAACTCTTGCTCCTAGGACCAGAAACTGCATGTGATTCAACTCCATTTAGGACTGGGAAACAAATGCTAGCTCGCCTTACAAGAAACACACTCTACTTTAGAGAAAAGAGCACTCTTCTACTCTACTGTGTTTCCTATAGGGCCAGAACAGTGAGCTTGCTCAGAACAAAAGAACTGTGCTTCCTACACACGGGCCATATCTATTTCAACTCTGCTTAGGAAACTGACAAGAACAGTAGCTCCTATTCAGTCCAATACACTGTACTTGCTCTGAACAGACGGGAGTGCTATTTGCACTGTGTATGGCATTTGGAGCGCAATAATGACTCTTCTTACCAGAAAACAACTCTTGCTCGTAGGACCAAAAACTGCCTGTGACTCAAATCCATTTAGGACTGGGAAACAAACGCGAGCTCACCTTACAAGAAATACACTCTGCTTTAGAGAAAAGAGCACTCTTCTACTCTACTGTGTTTCCTATAGGGCCAGAACAGTGAGCTTGCTCAGAAC